>NC_057810.1:333525417-333663514 GCF_018294505.1 Triticum aestivum
CTCTTCCTAGGTCAAACTGACAGGATGGGCATGAAATTTTTTTTTTCGACAATTTTTTTTTCGACTGCCCGGAACCAAAAACTGGAAACGGGTCAAAAAAAACTTCCTATAATGGCACCTGTCTCAAAACACTCAGAAACACCTAAAAATAGGATAGCCAGAAATTTTTTCGAAAAATGCGTTTTCAAAAAATTTTGGGCCTAAACGGAGCGTGGCTACCCGACTCCGGCAAGGAAACACTAAACGGATTTTTTTTTTCCGAAACCTACTCCGGCAAGGAAACACGAATCGGAAACTAGATGGATCTCGAAAACAACCCTAATAAGCAAGGAACTCGGATTGGTGGTGGATATATGGTGGTGGTATATGGCAGCGGTGGTGGTAGCGGTGGTAGTATATGGATATGGATCGGTGGTGGTATATGGACACGGATTGGTGGTGGTATATGGATACGGATTCGGAGCGGTGGTGGTAGATGGCAGGGGCGATGATGATGGTGCGGCGGCGGCGTGACAACTTATGACCAGAACTCGAAACTCTAAAAGACTAGACTCTAAGACCAGCAACTAGACCGACGATGCAACCGCAAATTCAACAAAGCAAAACCCTAAAAAGATTATGCAAAGGCTCAGATTGGTTCGGATATGATGAACTAACCCTAATTTTTTTTGTGGCTTTTTCGTGGACTGTAGGTATGAAGAACAGACTCGATCTAAACTACGAAAAACTGTAAAATCTCACCGAGCAACCTGGAAATCTGATACCACTTGATAGAGGCAAAGGAGTCCCGTCTTTCGATGAGATGATGGATATCGCTTTGGTGGAAGTCGACTTTGACGATCCGACTACGAACGTGCGAGGACGTCGTGCCTTAGCAATCGCTAAACCAACTCCGAGAGGTTATTGACCACGCCGGAGCACGATCAACCTGACCACGAGGGTCTGTTTCCTGCGAGCAAACGAAGAACAAGCAAGAAACTAAGATTGCAATCTGGATATTGCGAATATAAGATGAAAGCTTTATTGATCAAGGTGGGTTCTGTGACGCCTTTGTCTGGTCGTTGAACACAAACGAAGTACGCGAAGTTGCAGCTATGGCGAACTTTTAATCTAAACAAAACCCAAAGTCTAAACGATGCCCTAAGGGCTGTATATATGGAGGAAGAGGGGGGAATTTCGTGGCCCTTGGTGGAGGGGTCCGAAATCAACCCTATCTCTTATTTCCCCACACATACGGACTCTAAAAATAGCCTATACTTATGTATTTCGAAATTACATGGGCCTGGCCCAATAATAAGGTGACGCAGCACCTAAAATAGCCTCGGGACGAAATTTATGAAGTGGCATCTTGTATATTTCGTCCAAGGCTTCATGCACCCATTATGGTGGCTTCAAAGTCCTGAAATCATCACTTGTAACTCCGTTCTTGTTCCCCTTGCGCATGCCATCATCTCCATGCTTGTTCTTGCTCCAATGTTCATCCTTCTCCAAGCTAGGCCCTTCATTTGTAAGCAAAACAAATGTATCCAATTTAGGCAGCATCATATTCTCATGAACATTAGAATCATTACCAAGAAACGAAAGTACCTGGTAACTTAGTTGGCGTGCACGAGCTCTAGTAATTGGTCCAGTATGTATAGCAGCAGGGGCTGTGGGTGTAACAATTGTATTGATGTCCTCATCAAAGCATAGCTTCATTCTCCTCAACAATACCACATCTAATCATGCCAGTTTGTAATTCCTGATAATATTCTTCTACAGAATTTTTCCCTTGTCTTAAACGCTGCAATTTTTGAAGCAATTCACGTTGATAATATGGTGGAACCCAACGCGTACGCATAGCAGTTTTCAAAGCAGCCCAAGTAGTTGGAATAGGATATAATCTACAATGTTCAGACCACCATACACATGCAAAACTAGTGAAAGCACAAACAGCAGCAGCAACTCGTCTCTCCTCAGGATATTGTAAACATGTAAATCGTTGTTCAGTTTCTAACTCCCAAGTAAGATATATATCAGGAACATATCTACCCTCAAATGGTGGAATATTCAATTTCAGTTTAGGAATATGGACATCATCTCGTACCTGAGGTGGTGGTGCAGGCCTACCATTACGAATATATACCTGAGGTCGACCTGCTGGTGGTGGTGCTGGTGGCTGCTCGTAGATCTGATTTTGATCAACCTCATCCTCATAATCGCCCGCATACTCATCATCCTCCTGGGTACCAGCAGCAGCAGTAGCAGGAGCCAAAGAAGCACCAACAGCAGTAGCAGCGGCACCGGAATTTTGTCCTGGCTCAATAGGAACATGCTGTGCTCGTCCATACTGATTCGGAAGGGGGCGTAGTTGTTGTTGTTGCAGAGGTGCGACAGGTGCAGCCGGTGGTGGAAGACGCGCAAGCAGTTCATTAAATCTGTTATCGAGCTTTGTTTCGAACGTCTTCTCAAGGCCAGTGATCTTCTCCATGGCCTCTTCAAAATTGTTCAGCACATCTTGTACCTGTTCAGTCATCATTTGCTGAAACTTATCATGAAGCTCCTTGTTCGATAAGTTCTCCCAGTCAATCTCGTCGGCTTGTGATCCTGGCATGGTTAGCAGCAATAGAAACACACAAGAATATGATCCTACAGACTACTAAGAAGTGGTGGTGGTGTATCACAAATCCGTCAAGCAAATCTCAAATTCTTACCAGTTCTTACCCAGCAGCAGGCGGTGATCGGCAACCGTTGTAGTCAAAAACTCTCAAAGCTTGGATAGAGCGATTACCAGGGAGAGTCAAACACACGACGTAGATGTATGTGGAGCTGGGAAGGCTTATAGTATGGTAGCAAAAAGGGTCAGCAATTGATAGAGGCGGAGGTGTCCCGTCTTTCGATGAGATGATGGATTTCGCTTTGGTGGAAGTCGACTTTGACGATTCGACTACGAACGTGCGAGGACGTCGCGCCTTAGCAATCGCTAAACCAACTCCGAGAGGTTATTGACCACGCCGGAGCACGATCAACCTGACCACGAGGGTCTGTTTCCTGCGAGCAAACGAAGAACAAGCAAGAAACTGAGATTGCAATCTGGATATTGCGAATATAAGATGAAAGCTTTATTGATCAAGGTGGGGTTCTGTGACGCCTTTGTCTGGTCGTTGAACACAAACGAAGTACGCGAAGTTGCAGCTATGGCGAACTTTTAATCTAAACAAAACCCAAAGTCTAAACGATGCCCTAAGGGCTGTATATATGGAGGAAGGGGGGGGGAATTTCGTGGCCCTTGGTGGAGGGGTCCGAAATCAACCCTATCTCTTGTTTCCCCACACATACGGACTCTAAAAATAGCCTATACTTATGTATTTCGAAATTACATGGGCCTGGCCCAATAATAAGGTGACGCAGCACCTAAAATAGCCTCGGGACGAAATTTATGAAGTGGCGTCTTGTATATTTCGTCCAAGGCTTCATGCACCCATTATGGTGGCTTCAAAGTCCTGAAATCATCACTTGTAACTCCGTTCTTGTTTCCCTTGCGCATGCCATCATCTCCATGCTTGTTCTTGCTCCAATGTTCATCCTTCTCCAAGCTAGGCCCTTCATTTGTAAGCAAAACAAATGTATCCAATTTAGGCAGCATCATATTCTCATGAACATTAGAATCATTACCAAGAAACGAAAGTACCTGGTAATTTAGTTGGCGTGCACGAGCTCTAGTAATTGGTCCAGTATGTATAGCAGCAGGGGCTGTGGGTGTAACAATTGTATTGATGTCCTCATCAGGTTCTGTGACGCCTTTGTCTGGTCGTTGAACACAAACGAAGTACGCGAAGTTGCAGCTATGGCGAACTTTTAATCTAAACAAAACCCAAAGTCTAAACGATGCCGTAAGGGCTGTATATATGGAGGAAGAGGGGGGAATTTCGTGGCCCTTGGTGGAGGGGTCCGAAATCAACCCTATCTCTTGTTTCCCCACACATACGGACTCTAAAAATAGCCTATACTTATGTATTTCGAAATTACATGGGCCTGGCCCAATAATAAGGTGACGCAGCACCTAAAATAGCCTCGGGACGAAATTTATGAAGTGGCATCTTGTATATTTCGTCCAAGGCTTCATGCACCCATTATGGTGGCTTCAAAGTCCTGAAATCATCACTTGTAACTCCGTTCTTGTTCCCCTTGCGCATGCCATCATCTCCATGCTTGTTCTTGCTCCAATGTTCATCCTTCTCCAAGCTAGGCCCTTCATTTGTAAGCAAAACAAATGTATCCAATTTAGGCAGCATCATATTCTCATGAACATTAGAATCATTACCAAGAAACGAAAGTACCTGGTAATTTAGTTGGCGTGCACGAGCTCTAGTAATTGGTCCAGTATGTATAGCAGCAGGGGCTGTGGGTCTAACAATTGTATTGATGTCCTCATCAGTTGAGTTGTGGACGAAACAATCTGATGCTGCAGCAGAATCCGAGTCAAACTACAAGTCCAAAGGTGTTACATCACCTCCACTTGGGCCCATTGGCCTTGTACGACCTAGATTTAGTTTTAGGCTGCCTTAGGACGTCCTCCCACCTCCTTGGCCGCCACCCCTTGCTCCTATATAAGTAGATCCATCTAGTAGCTTTTCCTTGGGATTTGTTTAGTTAAAAGTTAGCCATTGCAACTTCGTGTACTTCGTTTGTGTCCAACGACCAGACCAAGACCGCTTACGGATCCCCACCATTATCAATACCTCATATATATTTGCAATATTCAGATTGCTTTATCATATTCTTGCTCGTTCTTCGATTGCTTGCAGGAATAGACCTTCGTGGTCAGGCTGACCGTGCTTCCGGCATCGTCAGTACCCTCAGGAGATTGGTTTAGCGATTGCTAAGGCACAACATCGTGCACGTTTGTAGTCGGATCGTCAAAGTCGTCTCCACCAAATCGATAGTTATCATCTCATCGAAAGATCGGGACACCCTCGCCTCTATCAAGATGGCAAACCTGTTGCATACTTTTCTGAAAAATTGAGTGGGCCTAGTCTGAATTATTCTACTTATGATAAAGAATTATATGCTCTTGTTCGGACTTTAGAAACATGGCAACATTATTTATGGCCCAAAGAATTTGTTATACATTCTGATCATGAATCTTTGAAACATATTAAAAGTCAAGCTAAACTGAATCGTAGACATGCTAAATGGGTTGAATTCATTAAGACTTTTCCTTATGTCATTAAACACAAGAAGGGAAAAGAAAATGTTATTGCTGATGCATTGTCTCGCCGCTATACTATGCTTTCACAACTTGACTTCAAAATATTTGGTTTGGAGACCATCAAAGATCAATATGTGCATGATGCTGATTTTAAAGATGTAATGCAGAATTGTAAAGAAGGAAGAATGTGGAACATGTTCGTCGTTAACGATGGATTTGTGTTTCGTGCTAACAAGCTATGCATTCCAGCTAGCTCCGTTCGTCTTTTGTTATTGCAGGAGGTGCATGGAGGAGGATTAATGGGACACTTTGGCGTGAAGAAGACGGAGGACGTATTTGCTACACATTTCTTTTGGCCAAAGATGAGACGGGATGTTGAGCGTTTTATTGCTCACTGCACTACATGTCAAAAAGCTAACTCACGACTCAATCCTCATGGTTTATATATGCCTTTGCCTGTACCTAGTGTTCCTTGGGAGGATATATCTATGGACTTTGTTTTAGGTTTACCTCGAACAAAGAAGGGGAGGGATAGCATATTTGTTGTCGTGGATAGATTCTCGAAAATGGCACACTTTATACCATGTCATAAAAGCGATGATGCTGTTAGTGTTGTTGATTTGTTCTTTCGTGAAATTATTCGCTTGCATGGTGTGCCAAATACTATTGTTTCAGATCGTGATACTAAATTTCTTAGCCACTTTTGGAGATGTTTATGGGCTAAGTTGGGGACTAAACTGCTTTTTAGTACTACTTGTCACCCCCAAACTGATGGACAAACTGAAGTAGTCAATAGAACGTTGTCTACTATGCTTAGGGCTGTTTTGAAGAATAATAAGAAAATGTGGGAGGAATGCTTGCCTCATATTGAATTTGCTTATAATCGTTCATTGCATTCTACTACTAAGATGTGCCCTTTTGAAGTTGTGTATGGTTTCCTACCTCGTGCACCAATTGATTTGTTGGCTCTTCAATCTTCGGAGAAGGTTAATTTTGATGCTAAACAACGTGCTGAATTTATTTTAAAAATGCATGAGTTAACTAAGGAAAACATTGAGCGTATGAATGCTAAATATAAACTTGCTGGAGATTAGGGTAGAAAACATGTTGTGTTTGCACGTGGAGATCTTGTTTGGTTACATTTGCGCAAGGATAGATTTCCTGATTTGCGCAAATCAAAGTTAATGCCACGTGCTGATGGTCCCTTTAAGGTGTTAGAGAAAATAAATGATAATGCATATAAACTTGAGCTGCCTGCAGATTTTGGGGTTAGTCCCACTTTTAACATTGCAGATTTGAAGCCTTATTTGGGTGAGGAAGATGAACTTCCATCGAGGACGACTTCATTTCAAGAAGGAGAGGATGATGAGGACATCAATACAAATGTTACACCCATAGCCCCTGCTGCAATACATACTGGACCAATTACTAGAGCTCGTGCACGCCAACGAAATTACCAGGTACTTTCGTTTCTTGGTAATGATTCTAATGTTCATGAGAATATGATGCTGCCTAAATTGGATACATTTGTTTTGCTTACAAACGAAGGGCCTAGCTTGGAGAAGGATGAACATTGGAGCAAGAACAAGCATGGAGATGATGGCATGCGCAAGGGGAACAAGAACGGAGTTACAAGTGATGATTTCAGGACTTTGAAGCCACCATAATGGGTGCATGGAGCCTTGGACGAAATATACAAGATGCCACTTCATAAATTTCGTCCCGAGGCTATTTTAGGTGCTGCGTCACCTTATTATTGGGCCAGGCCCATGTAATTTCGAAATACATAAGTATAGGCTATTTTTAGAGTCCGTATGTGTGGGGAAACAAGAGATAGGGTTGACTTCGGACCCCTCCACCAAGGGCCACGAAATTCCCCCCCTCTTCCTCCATATATACAGCCCTTAGGGCATCGTTTAGACTTTGGGTTTTGTTTAGATTAAAAGTTCGCCATAGCTGCAACTTCGCGTACTTCGTTTGTGTTCAACGACCAGACAAAAGCGTCACAGAACCCCACCTTGATCAATAAAGCTTTCATCTTATATTCGCAATATCCAGATTGCAATCTCAGTTTCTTGCTTGTTCTTCGTTTGCTCGCAGGAAATAGACCCTCGTGGTCAGGTTGATCGTGCTCCGGCGTGGTCAATAACCTCTCGGAGTTGGTTTAGCGATTGCTAAGGCGCGACGTCCTCGCACGTTCGTAGTCGGATCGTCAAAGTCGACTGCCACCAAAGCGATATCCATCATCTCATCGAAAGACGGGACACCTTTACCTCTATCACATCACGTATGTGTGTTGATTGTAGAGGCATTAATAATATTACTATTCGTTATCGTCATCCTATTCCTAGGCTCGATGATATGCTTGATGAATTGAGTGGCTCTACAATATTCTCCAAAGTTGATTTGCGTAGTGGATACCATCAAATTCGTATGAAATTGGGAGATGAATGGAAAACAACATTTAAAACTAAGTTTGGATTATATGAGTGGTTAGTCATGCCTTTTGGGTTAACTAATGCACCTAGTACTTTCATGAGATTAATGAACGAAGTTTTACATGCTTTCATTGGACGATTTGTGGTAGTTTACTTTGATGACATATTGATTTATAGCAGATCTTTGGAAGAACATTTGGAACATTTACGTGCTGTTTTTATTGCTCTACGTGATGCACGTTTGTTTGGTAACCTTGGGAAGTGCACCTTTTGCACCGACCGAGTATCTTTTCTTGGCTATGTTGTTACTCCACAGGGAATTGAAGTTGATAAAGCCAAGATTGAAGCTATTGAGAGTTGGCCGCAACCCAAAACGGTCACACAAGTGAGGAGTTTTCTTGGCCTCGCTGGATTCTATAGGCGTTTTGTGAGAGATTTCAGCACCATTGCTGCACCTCTCAATGAGCTTACAAAGAAAGATGTGCCTTTTCTTTGGGGTACCGCACAGGAAGAAGCCTTAACGGTATTGAAAGATAAGTTGACACATGCTCCTTTACTCCAACTTCCTGATTTTAATAAGACTTTTGAGCTTGAATGTGATGCTAGTGGAATTGGATTAGGAGGTGTGTTATTACAAGATGGCAAACCTGTTGCATACTTTTCTGAAAAATTGAGTGGGCCTAGTCTGAATTATTCTACTTATGATAAAGAATTATATGCTCTTGTTCGGACTTTAGAAACATGGCAACATTATTTATGGCCCAAAGAATTTGTTATACATTCTGATCATGAATCTTTGAAACATATTAAAAGTCAAGCTAAACTGAATCGTAGACATGCTAAATGGGTTGAATTCATTGAGACTTTCCCTTATGTCATTAAACGCAAGAAGGGAAAAGAAAATGTTATTGCTGATGCATTGTCTCGTCGCTATACTATGCTTTCACAACTTGACTTCAAAATATTTGGTTTGGAGACCATCAAAGATCAATATGTGCATGATGCTGATTTTAAAGATGTAATGCAGAATTGTAAAGAAGGAAGAATGTGGAACAAGTTTGTCGTTAACGATGGATTTGTGTTTCGTGCTAACAAGCTATGCATTCCAGCTAGCTCCGTTCGTCTTTTGTTGTTGCAGGAAGCGCATGGAGGAGGATTAATGGGACATTTTGGCATGAAGAAGACGGAGGACGTACTTGCTACACATTTCTTTTGGCCAAAGATGAGACGGGATGTTGAGCGTTTTATTGCTCGATGCACTACATGTCAAAAAGCTAAGTCACGACTCAATCCTCATGGTTTATATATGCCTTTGCCTGTACCTAGTGTTCCTTGGGAGGATATATCTATGGACTTTGTTTTAGGTTTACCTCGAACAAAGAAGGGGAGGGATAGCATATTTGTTGTCGTGGATAGATTCTCGAAAATGGCACACTTCATACCATGTCATAAAAGCGATGATGCTGTTAATGTTGCTGATTTGTTCTTTCGTGAAATTATTCGCTTGCATGGTGTGCCAAATACTATTGTTTCAGATCGTGATACTAAATTTCTTAGCCACTTTTGGAGATGTTTATGGGCTAAGTTGGGGACTAAACTGCTTTTTAGTACTACTTGATGAGGACATGACTACCTTGGATATGACCAAAAATATTGCATATATGCATATTTGTCAGGTGATTTCTAGTGCAAACTATTCAATAATCTATTTATGTTATCCAGAACAAAAATACTTCACACACTTTTGTGTTTTGTCTAATTGCAGGTGTATGGGACATTTGTACAATCCACATATGAAGATAAGGAAGAAAGAGATCTTTATTTGCTGTCCAAAAAGTTCTCTCACGTCACTTTTGGCCCAAGAGAAGATAGAGTCCAAGTCTCTCACGTTCTGGATTCAGATTCGGACTGCACAGACACACCTGACTCAAAACGCACACAAGTTTTTCATACGGACTCCGAATTGGGTGCTTCTTTTTTTGTTGGAAACTAGATTTCGTGCACTTTCCAACCCAATTGGAATCACCTTCAAATTCGTCCGGAGCGTTGAGTTGTGGACGAAACAATCTGATGCTGCAGCAGAATCCGAGTCAAACTACAAGTCCAAAGGTGTTACATCACCTCCACTTGGGCCCATTGGCCTTGTACGACCTAGATTTAGTTTTAGGCTGCCTTGGGACGTCCTCCCACCTCCTTGGCCGCCACCCCTTGCTCCTATATAAGTAGATCCATCTAGTAGCTTTTCCTTGGGATTTGTTTAGTTAAAAGTTAGCCATTGCAACTTCGTGTACTTCGTTTGTGTCCAACGACCAGACCAAGACCGCTTACGGATCCCCACCTTTATCAATACTTCATATATACTCGCAATATTCAGATTGCTTTTATCATATTCTTGCTTGTTCTTCGATTGCTTGCAGGAATAGACCTTCGTGGTCAGGTTGATTGTGCTCCAGCGTGGTCAATAACCTTTCGGAGTTGGTTTAGCGATTGCTAAGGCGCAACGTCGTGCAAGTTTGTAGTCGGATCGTCAAAGTCATCTTCACCAAATCGATAGTTATCATCTTATCGAAAGATCGGGACACCCCCGCCTCTATCAGTTGACACATGCTCCTTTACTCCAACTTCCTGATTTTAATAAGACTTTTGAGCTTGAATGTGATGCTAGTGGAATTGGATTAGGTGGTGTGTTATTACAAGATGGCAAACCTGTTGCATACTTTTCTGAAAAATTGAGTGGGCCTAGTCTGAATTATTCTACTTATGATAAAGAATTATATGCTCTTGTTCGGACTTTAGAAACATGGCAACATTATTTATGGCCCAAAGAATTTGTTATACATTCTGATCATGAATCTTTGAAACATATTAAAAGTCAAGCTAAACTGAATCGTAGACATGCTAAATGGGTTGAATTCATTGAGACTTTTCCTTATGTCATTAAACACAAGAAGGGAAAAGAAAATGTTATTGCTGATGCATTGTCTCGCCGCTATACTATGCTTTCACAACTTGACTTCAAAATATTTGGTTTGGAGACCATCAAAGATCAATATGTGCATGATGCTGATTTTAAAGATGTAATGCAGAATTGTAAAGAAGGAAGAATGTGGAACAAGTTCGTCGTTAACGATGGATTTGTGTTTCGTGCTAACAAGCTATGCATTCCAGCTAGCTCCGTTCGTCTTTTGTTGTTGCAGGAGGCGCATGGAGGAGGATTAATGGGACACTTTGGCGTGAAGAAGACGGAGGACGTACTTGCTACAACATTTCTTTTGGCCAAAGATGAGAAGGGATGTTGAGCGTTTTATTGCTCGCTGCACTTCATGTCAAAAAGCTAAGTCACGACTCAATCCTCATGGTTTATATATGCCTTTGCCTATACCTAGTGTTCCTTGGGAGGATATATCTATGGACTTTGTTTTAGGTTTACCTCGAACACAGAAGGGGAGGGATAGCATATTTGTTGTCGTGGATAGATTCTCGAAAATGGCACACTTTATACCATGTCATAAAAGCGATGATGCTGTTAGTGTTGCTGATTTGTTCTTTCGTGAAATTATTCGCTTGCATGGTGTGCCAAATACTATTGTTTCAGATCATGATACTAAATTTCTTAGCCACTTTTGGAGATGTTTATGGGCTAAGTTGGGGACTAAACTGCTTTTTAGTACTACTTGTCACCCACAAACTGATGGACAAACTGAAGTAGTCAATAGAACGTTGTCTACTATGCTTAGGGCTGTTTTGAAGAATAATAAGAAAATGTGGGAGGAATGCTTGCCTCATATTGAATTTGCTTATAATCGTTCATTGCATTCTACTACTAAGATGTGCCCTTTTGAAGTTGTGTATGGTTTCCTACCTCGTGCACCTATTGATTTGTTGGCTCTTCCATCTTCGGAGAAGGTTAATTTTGATGCTAAACAACATGCTGAATTTATTTTAAAAATGCATGAGTTATCTAAGGAAAACATTGAGCGTATGAATGCTAAATATAAACTTGCTGGAGATAAGGGTAGAAAACATGTTGTGTTTAAACCTAGAGATCTTGTGTGGTTACATTTGCGTAAGGATAGATTTCCTGATTTGCGCAAATCAAAGTTAATGCCACGTGCTGATGGTCCCTTTAAGGTGTTAAAGAAAATAAATGATAATGCATATAAACTTGAGCTGCCTACAGATTTTGGGGTTAGTCCCACTTTTAACATTGTAGATTTGAAGCCTTATTTGGGTGAGGAAGATGAACTTCCGTCGAGGACGACTTCATTTCAAGAAGGGGAGGATGATGAGGACATCAATACAATTGTTACACCCACAGCCCCTGCTGCTATACATACTGGACCAATTACTAGAGCTCGTGCACGCCAACTAAATTACCAGGTACTTTCGTTTCTTGGTAATGATTCTAATGTTCATGAGAATATGATGCTGTCTAAATTGGATACATTTGTTTTGCTTACAAATGAAGGGCCTAGCTTGGAGAAGGATGAACATTGGAGCAAGAACAAGCATGGAGATGATGGCATGCACAAGGGGAACAAGAACGGAGTTACAAGTGATGATTTCAGGACTTTGAAGCCACCATAATGGGTGCATGAAGCCTTGGACGAAATATACAAGATGCCATTTCATAAATTTCGTCCCGAGGCTATTTTAGGTGCTACGTCACCTTATTATTGGGCCAGGCCCATGTAATTCCGAAATACATAAGTATAGGCTATTTTTAGAGTCCGTACGTGTGGGGAAACAAGAGATAGGGTTGATTTCGGACCCCTCCACCAAGGGCCACGAAATTCCCCCCTCTTCCTCCATATATACAGCCCTTAGGGCATCGTTTAGACTTTGGGTTTTGTTTAGATTGAAAGTTCGCCATAGCTGCAACTTCGCGTACTTCGTTTGTGTTCAACGACCAGACAAAGGCGTCACAGAACCCCACCTTGATCAATAAACTTTCATCTTATATTCGCAATATCCAGATTGCAATCTCAGTTTCTTGCTTGTTCTTCGTTTGCTCACAGGAAACAGACCCTCGTGGTCAGGTTGATCGTGCTCCGGCGTGGTCAATAACCTCTCGGAGTTGGTTTAGCGATTGCTAAGGCGCAACGTCCTCGCACGTTCGTAGTCGGATCGTCAAAGTCGACTGCCACCAAAGCGATATCCATCATCTCATCGAAAGACGGGACACCTTTGCCTCTATCATGAGGCCTTCGGGTGTCTTCGGACGCAATTATCCGGATGATCCGGAGGGGGACCCGGATGATCTGGCTGAGCCCGGATGATCCGGACGGCGGTCCGGATGTCCGGCCTGGCTCCTGCAGCCGCTCCGTCTTCTTCTCCTTTCTTCCGTCTTCTCTTCCACGCTTCCCTCGCGGATGGTGTAGTCGTTCCTTGGCGCTTGCACTCCGCCTCGTCATCCATGAAGTTCCAACAATACCTTTGTGTGTGTGAAGTAGATGTTGCACGTGTCACTTCCCAAATGGGCTCTTGACATGGTGATGTCCATAGGATGCTCCGCATCACTTCTCTTCGTTTGCTCCTTTTGCGAGAGGCTCATGGAGGCGGACTCATGGGACATTTTGGATGCGACAAGACTTTCGCCACGCTCTCCAAGAACTACTTTTAGCCCAAGATGTTCCGCGACGTCTCACGCTTCAGCACCTGATGCTCTACATGTCGCAAAGCTAAGTCTAAAGCTCAATCTCATGGTCTTTACATGGCTCTTCCTATTCCTTATCAACCTTGGGAAGACATTAGTATGGATTTTGTACTTGGTTTGCCTAGAACTCAAAGTGGAAAGGATTCCGTATTTGTTGTTGTGGATCGATTTTCTAAGATGGCACATTTCATTCCGTGCAACAAGATAGACGATGCTTCACACGTTGCAAATCTCTTTTGCAGGGAAATCTTGCGCCTCCATGGAGTACCAAAGACAATCGTCTCTGACCGCGATGTCAAGTTCTTGAGTTACTTTTGGAAGACTCTATGCGCCAAGCTCGGAATCAAGCTCTTGTTCTCATACGCATACCATCCTAAAACCGACGGCCAAACGGAGGTGACGAACTGAACACTATCCACTCTACTTCGTGTGTTGATCAAGAAGAACATCAAGGAGTGGGAGGCATGTCTACCCATCACCGAGTACGCCTACAACCATGCAAGACATTCGACTACCGGCAAGTCCCCCTTCGAGGTCGTCTACGGCTTCAACCCGTTGTCCCCATTGGACATTCTACCTCTACCTCTACAAGAGCGCACCAACATGGATGCGAGTGCACGAGCAAGCTACATCAAGAAGATGCATGAAGATACAAGGAACATCATCGAGCGCCAAGTACATCGGCTAGCGACCAAGCTCAACGTCAACAAACAACCAATGACCTTCAACATAGGTGATCTCGTGTGGCTACACCTTCGCATAGACCGCTTCCCTAACGAACGCAAGTCCAAACTACTACCTCGAGCCGATGGACCATTCAAGGTGCTAGCACGCTACAACGACAACGCCTACAAGATTGAACTCCCACAAGACAAGCACAACATGGGCGACATCTTCAACGTCAAAGACCTCTCACCTTTCCATGGTGATGAAGATTTTGATCTGAGGTCGGATCTTTCCCAAGGGAGGGGAGATGATGCGGAGCATCCTTCCATCATCTCCATGGACATCCAACCCCACGAGGACCCATGACAAGAGCTAGAGCATGTGCTTTGGAAACCGAGGTGAACTCCTTCCTACTAGACTTGCATATGGACACAAATGGAACGTGTCTACTACCTCACCAAAATATGCTATGCCTCCTTAGGTATGAAGAGGAACACCACCAAGGAGCTCTGGAGCATCCCCAAGAACCCACCCCAAGGCCGTACGAATCAAGAGGAGTGCAACAGCATCAACACAGGAAGTCCCAGGTGACCCCGTGCGCACGGGCCCCCGAGACCCCGTGCCCACGGGCTACACAGGAAACAGGCGCTGGAGCACCCCGTGCGCACGGGCCTGTACCGTGCCCATGGGACCCCCGTGCGCACGGGCCCAACTTACCCCGTGCGCACGGGCCTCCCAGGATGGCCGACTGAGATTGCATCTTCGGCTCCCCTTCTTCTCCTTCGACCCCAAGGCTATATATTCCATACCTAGGACCATGTTTAGGGTTAGCAAAGTATTAGATGAGATCTTGGTGAGCTTTGCTCCATTACCTTCCCTCTTTGAGGATCAAGACCCCATAGGGAAGAATCCTTGAGGATTTCAAGACCTCCATTGGGAGAAGACTACCTTCAAGACCCCTCTTCCTTTGGATTTGGGATGAACTTTGCCATTGTATCTTTCCTTTGATTGTGTTTGTGACTTGTGGATCTTGTGTTGTTACTCTAGTGGATGTGTAATCGGGAATTGTTGGAGTGATTACCTCTTGTGTTCATCTTTGTGTCCTTGTTGTTCTTGTGGTTTCTCTCCTTTTCCCCCCTCCAAGTGTGAAAAGGTCCTTCCTAGGGTTCTATCCTACATCATCTTGGTATCATGAGCCACGTTGATTCACATCTTGGAGTCCCTACCTTCCACTTTCTAGCTTGATTTTGTTGTTTTTAGTCCTAATCCGAAAATCCCCACCAAAAATAGCCCCAAAAATTTTTCTTGCAATTTGTTGATCTTGTGAGATTTGGTTGATTTGATCAATGAATTTGATGTTTGGCAAGTGGATCTACCCCTCCACCATCATCCCCAACCTCCACCGTTTGATTTTGGCCAAAAACTTGGGAATCACCATGAAATCAGATCAGTTCATCCGCTCTCGGGAGACCCCGTGCACACGGGCCATCGGGACCCCGTGCACATGGGACCCCGTGCACATGGGACCCCGTGCACACGGGACTCACTTACCCCGTGCGCACGGGCTATCCAGGAAGTTCCGGCCATTTTTCTGTTTTTCTCATTTTGTTTCACCACCACCTCTCGTGTTCTTCCGCACCATTCCACGTGTTTGTTGAGTGTTCGGTCGCGATTTCTCTTGTGTCCTGAGGTGTTTCGGCTACTTAGGCGCAAGTCGGTATCATCATCGCCACCAATCATCGACTCGGACAACACTTCGGCTTCGACAAGATCATCTTCGACCGTAAGCAAGGACGGTAACCTCGACGACACCTTGTACTCCCTTACCATTAACTTGATAGCTTTGAGCCATTTTGCGTAGCTTACCCATCGAGACTAGCTTGTTGAGTATTGCTGGGCCATGCCTTAGTGCACCATTTAGTGTTCCGTCCATCCCGTGCATTTACTACTTGTTACCTCGTTGTGTGGCTCGTATATCAAGCATCATGGCATAGTTGAAAAAAAAGAGAAAAAGCTTTTAAGCAAAAGAGAAGAGAAGCAAAGAGCTTATAAGCATACGCGCATCATCTTGGTCACCACATACATAAGCATACTTGGGATAGTGAGACGAGTGGATTCACTATTAGGTTGGTGCACTAGCGTATCTAGCCCATTAGTGCAATCGAGCTAGCATCTCTCTAGTATCCATACGACAAGAGCTTTTCCCGTGATTAGACATCTTCGAGCTCATTCCTTGGTTGTGCGGATCCCATTTATCTTCCGTGTGTGTGTTCCTCGTGTTATCTTGGAGGTTGATCTATTTGTCTTATTTGCCATTTGTGAATCTTCTCAACTTTATCAACATCTTGACTAACACTTGCTTGAATTATTTGTGCCTTTCCTAACAAAGCTCCTCCATAGACCATTTACTTGTAGGTGTGAGAAACAATTCCCGGTACCAATTCCCCTATTGTAACATCACGTGGGATCGTACTTGTTACATCCACAATCTTCGGAAAAGGTAACTTTGGTTTTGTTCTCTCATTTTCCTACTCACCACCACTTTCTTATGATGGATAGGCCAAGTTCCTCTAGAAACCCACTCTTCATGGAGCAAGACGACGACATGTCATCATTCGTCACCAAGAGCCACCTCTTTGGTGCACAACGAGCGCTCCATCAAGAGCAACAAGCAATGAACGACAGCATCGACAACCTCGCCACCGACTTGCGACTCTCCGAGCAACGTACACGAGACTACTTCGACAACAAGCTTGATGCGCACAAGCAAGAGAATGATGCAAGAATGGACGAGATCCGCGCCTTGATGTGGAACCGGCATCCTTCCACTTCTTCATCCTCAAGACGGAGCCGCTCAAGTCGACACTCCGACGACACCTTCTCCGACACAAGTACACCGTCATCGACCATTCTTCAATGAGCCGCGCGTCAAGACCGTCATGCATCTCAGAACCCACTACAAGACAAGCATTCACAAGAGCAAGTCGATGAGCAAGTCCCTCGTCCTCAATCAAACCAAGTGGCTTTTGCTCAAGCTCAAGAACGACAACGACTACGGCGCCAAGAAGAAGAACGAGCGCGTCTACACCAAGAGGAACAAGACACCGAGGCTCAACGTCTTCAACAACAACAACGAGAAGCACAAGCTCTTGAGGCGAAACATGCCCTTCAAGAATCAAGTCGAGCCATCGCCTACCGCAATCGCGAACGGCGCAATAAAGAGGAAGCTCTTCGAGAAGAAATCCAAGAGAGGAACTACCAACCACGTGTGCATCGTCAAGCTCCACCTCAACCTCAAGTTCAACAAGAGCAAGTTGATCATGGACTTCCTCCACGACAAGAACGACACAAAGTGGAACAAGTGCTTCAAGACCCTCCTCCATGCCAAGAGCGACATCATGAGGAGCGACCATTCGAGGACTTTCCAAGGAAAGAGCGATATCGCAACCGCTATCAAGATGAAGAGCAACGCTATGGAAAACTCAAGTTCACAATGCCCAAGTTCAATGGAAGCAATGATCCGGAAGAATACCTCTCATGGGCATTGAAGGTCGACAAAATCTTTCGTTTGCACAACTATGAGGAAGAGAAGAAGATCGCAATGGCATCACTTGAGTTCCAAGACTATGTGCTCATATGGTGGGAACAAGTCCTTGAGCGCCGAGAAGCAAGAGATGACCCTCCAATCACCACTTGGGCTCAAATGAAGGATGTCGTGCGAGCATGATTTGTGCCCACCTACTACAACCGCGATCTCTTCAAGAAGCTACAACTCCTCAAGCAAGGAACAAAGAGTGTTGAAGAATACTACAAGGAAATGGAGATAGCCATGATTCGAGCCAATGTCAAAGAAGATGATGAGAAAACAATGGCACGATTCTTTAATGGACTCAATCATCCCATAAAGAAGATCGCCGACTTCCAACCCTACTCCAACCTCATCGAACTAGTGCATGAAGCGACCAAGGCGGAACATCAAGTGCAAGATGACTTCAAGTACGCCAAGTACTCATCCAAGACATACGGCTTCTCCAACAATCAAGCTTCAACAACTCCTCCAACATCTACTTCAACCAAGCCTTCTCCAAGCAACGACGACAAGACAACATACAAGAAAGCTTCGTCAAGTTCAAATCGTCTTCCTCCTACTACAAGCAACTACAAGCTGCATGCTTTTTCCTCCACTCCGACCGATGAGACCGTCAAGACAAGTTCAATCAAGTGCTTCACATGTGGCGGCCGAGGCCACAAGTCCTTCCAATGCACCAACAAGCGCACCATGATCCTCAACGACGATGGCACCTATGACTCAATGAGTGAAGATGACATGGAAGCTCTTGAGCAAGTGGCCATGCACCAGCGCATGAACGAGGATGAAGATGATCAAGTATTTTGTGATGAAGATACGAGCCCCGCTCTCGTTGTCTCCAAGGTCTTGACACTTCAACATCAACAAGAAGAAGACCAACGATGATGAGGACATCAATACCATTGTTACACCCACAGCCCCTACTGCTACATATATGGGACCAATTACTAGAGCTCGCGCACGCCAATTAAATTATCAGGTACTTTCGTTTCTTGGTAATGATTCTAATGTTCATGAGAATATGATGCTGCCTAAATTGGATACATTTGTTTTGCTTACAAATGAAGGGCCTAGCTTGGAGAAGGATGAACATTGGAGCAAGAACAAGCATGGAGATGATGCCATGCGCAAGGGGAACAAGAACGGAGTTACAAGTGATGATTTCAGGACTTTGAAGCCACCATAATGGGTGCATGAAGCCTTGGACGAAATATACAAGATGCCACTTCATAAATTTCGTCCCGAGCCTATTATAGGTGCTGCGTCACCTTTTTATTGGGCCAGGCCCATGTAATTTCGAAATACATAAGTATAGGCTATTTTTAGAGTCCGTATGTGTGGGGAAACAAGAGATAGGGTTGATTTCGGACCCCTCCACCAAGGGCCACGAAATTCCCCCTCTCTTCCTCCATATATACAGCCCTTAGGGCACCGTTTAGACTTTGGGTTTTGTTTAGATTAAAAGTTCGCCATAGCTGCAACTTCGCGTACTTCGTTTGTGTTCAACGACCAGACAAAGGCGTCACAGAACCCCACCTTGATCAATAAAGCTTTCATCTTATATTCGCAATATCTAGATTGCAATCTCAGTTTCTTGCTTGTTCTTCGTTTGCTCGCAGGAAACAGACCCTCGTGGTCAGGTTGATCGTGCTCCGGCGTGGTCAATAACCTCTCGAAGTTGGTTTAGCGATTGCTAAGGCGCGACGTCCTCGCACGTTCGTAGTCGGATCGTCAAAGTCGGCTGCCACCAAAGCGATATCCATCATCTCATCAAAAGACGGGACACCTTTGCCTCTATCAAGTGGTATCAGATTTCCAGGTTGCTCGGTGAGATTTTACAGTTTTTCGTAGTTTAGATCGAGTCTGTTCTTCATACCTATAGTCCACGAAAAAGCCAAAAAAAAATTTAGGGTTAGTTCAACCCATCCGAACCAATCTGAGCCTTGCATTATCTTTTCTGTATTTGCTTTGTTGAATTTGCGGTTGCATCGTCGTGTCCGGTTGCTGGTCTTAGCGTCTAGTCTTTTAGAGTTTCGAGTTCTGTTCATAGGTTGTCACGTCGCCGCTGCCATATATCACCACCGCATCATCATCGTCGTTGTTGCCATATACCACCACCACATATTCACCGCCAATCCGAATCCATATACGCCACCACATATCCGCCGCCATCACGCCAATCCGAGTTCACCTGCAACATATATCCGCCACCTGTCCGTGTTCCACCAGATTCATCTCCGCCACCAGTCCGAGTTCCACCAGATTCATCTCCGCCACCAGTTCTAGTCCGAGTCCAGTAATTGTTGCATTGTTCTCGATTTCCAGATCACGCGATACTCTGAGTCGTGACAGAGAAGGACACCTTTACCTCTATCACATCACGTATGTGTGTTGATTGTAGAGGCATTAATAATATTACTATTTGTTATCGTCATCCTATTCCTAGGCTCGATGATATGCTTGATGAATTGAGTGGCTCTACAATATTCTCCAAAGTTGATTTGCGTAGTGGATACCATCAAATTCGTATGAAATTGGGAGATGAATGGAAAACAGCATTTAAAACTAAGTTTGGATTATATGAGTGGTTAGTCATGCCTTTTGGGTTAACTAATGCACCTAGTACTTTCATGAGATTAATGAACGAAGTTTTACGTGCTTTCATTGGACGATTTGTGGTAGTTTACTTTGATGACATATTGATTTATAGCAGATCTTTGGAAGAACATTTGGAACATTTACGTGTTGTTTTTATTGCTCTACGTGATGCACATTTGTTTGGTAACCTTGGGAAGTGCACCTTTTGCACCGACCGAGTATCTTTTCTTGGCTATGTTGTTACTCCACAGGGAATTGAAGTTGATAAAGCCAAGATTGAAGCTATTGAGAGTTGGCCGCAGCCCAAAACGGTCACACAAGTGAGGAGTTTTCTTGGCCTCGCTGGATTCTATAGGCGTTTTGTGAGAGATTTCAGCACCATTGCTGCACCTCTCAATGAGCTTGCAAAGAAAGATGTGCCTTTTCTTTGGGGTACCGCACAGGAAGAAGCCTTCTCGGTATTGAAAGATAAGTTGACACATGCTCCTTTACTCCAACTTCCTGATTTTAATAAGACTTTTGAGCTTGAATGTGATGCTAGTGGAATTGGATATGGCGGTGTGTTATTACAAGATGGCAAACCTGTTGCATACTTTTCTGAAAAATTGAGTGGGCCTGTTCTGAATTATTCTACTTATGATAAAGAATTATATGCTCTTGTTCGGACTTTAGAAACATGGCAACATTATTTATGGCCCAAAGAATTTGTTATACATTCTGATCATGAATCTTTGAAACATATTAAAAGTCAAGCTAAACTGAATCGTAGACATGCTAAATGGGTTGAATTCATTGAGACTTTTCCTTATGTCATTAAACACAAGAAGGGAAAAGAAAATGTTATTGCTGATGCATTGTCTCGCCGCTATACTATGCTTTCACAACTTGACTTCAAAATATTTGGTTTGGAGACCATCAAAGATCAATATGTGCATGATGTTGATTTTAAAGATGTAATGCAGAATTGTAAAGAAGGAAGAATGTGGAACAAGTTCGTCGTTAACGATGGATTTGTGTTTCGTGCTAACAAGCTATGCATTCCAGCTAGCTCCTTTCGTCTTTTGTTGTTGCAGGAGGCGCATGGAGGAGGATTAATGGGACACTTTGGCGTGAAGAAGACGGAGGACGTACTTGCTACACATTTCTTTTGGCCAAAGATGAGACGGGATGTTGAGCGTTTTATTGCTCGCTGCACTTCATGTCAAAAAGCTAAGTCACGACTCAATCCTCATGGTTTATATATGCCTTTGTCTGTACCTAGTGTTCCTTGGGAGGATATATCTATGGACTTTGTTTTAGGTTTACCTCGAACACAGAAGGGGAGGGATGGCATATTTGTTGTCGTGGATAGATTCTCGAAAATGGCACACTTTATACCATGTCATAAAAGCGATGATGCTGTTAGTGTTGCTGATTTGTTCTGTCGTGAAATTATTCGCTTGCATGGTGTGCCAAATACTATTGTTTCAGATCGTGATACTAAATTTCTTAGCCACTTTTGGAGATGTTTATGGGCTAAGTTGGGGACTAAACTGCTTTTTAGTACTACTTGTCACCCACAAACTGATGGACAATCTGAAGTAGTCAATAGAACGTTGTCTACTATGCTTAGGGCTGTTTTGAAGAATAATAAGAAAATGTGGGAGGAATGCTTGCCTCATATTGAATTTGCTTATAATCGTTCATTGCATTCTACTACTAAGATGTGCCCTTTTGAAGTTGTGTATGGTTTCCTACCTCGTGCACCTATTGATTTGTTGGCTCTTCCATCTTCGGAGAAGGTTAATTTTGATGCTAAACAATGTGCTGAATTTATTTTAAAAATGCATGAGTTAACTAACGAAAACATTGAGCGTATGAATGCTAAATATAAACTTGCTGGAGATAAGGGTAGAAAACATGTTGTGTTTGCACCTAGAGATCTTGTTTGGTTACATTTGCGTAAGGATAGATTTCCTGATTTGCGCAAATCAAAGTTAATGCCACGTGCTGATGGTCCCATTAAGGTGTTAGAGAAAATAAATGATAATGCATATAAACTTGAGCTGCCTGCAGATTTTGGGGTTAGTCCCGCTTTTAACATTGCAGATTTGAAGCCTTATTTGGTTGAGGAAGATGAACTTCCGTCGAGGACGACTTCATTTCAAGAAGGGGAGGATGATGAGGACATCAATACAATTGTTACACCCACAGCCCCTGCTGCTATACATACTGGACCAATTACTAGAGCTCGTGCACGCCAACTAAATTACCAGGTACTTTCGTTTCTTGGTAATGATTCTAATGTTCATGAGAATATGATGCTACCTAAATTGGATACATTTGTTTTGCTTACAAATGAAGGGCCTAGCTTGGAGAAGGATGAACATTGGAGCAAGAACAAGCATGGAGATGATGGCATGCGCAAGGGGAACAAGAACGGAGTTACAAGTGATGATTTCAGGACTTTGAAGCCACCATAATGGGTGCATGAAGCCTTGGACGAAATATACAAGATGCCACTTCATAAATTTCGTCCCGAGGCTATTTTATGTGTTGCGTCACCTTATTATTGGGCCAGGCCCATGTAATTTCGAAATACATAAGTATAGGCTATTTTTAGAGTCCGTATGTGTGGGGAAACAAGAGATAGGGTTGATTTCGGACCCCTCCACCAAGGGCCACGAAATTCCCCCCTCTTCCTCCATATATACAGCCCTTAGGGCATCGTTTAGACTTTGGGTTTTGTTTAGATTAAAAGTTCGCCATAGCTGCAACTTCGCGTACTTCGTTTGTGTTCAACGACCAGACAAAGGCGTCACAGAACCCCACCTTGATCAATAAAGCTTTTCATCTTATATTCGCAATATCCAGATTGCAATCTCAGTTTCTTGCTTGTTCTTCGTTTGCTCGCAGGAAACAGACCCTCGTGGTCAGGTTGATCGTGCTCCGGCGTGGTCAATAACCTCTCGGAGTTGGTTTAGCGATTGCTAAGGCGCGACGTCCTCGCACGTTCGTAGTCGGATCGTCAAAGTCGACTTCCAACAAAGCGATATCCATCATCTCATCGAAAGACGGGACACCTTTGCCTCTATCAAGTGGTATCAGTTTTCAGGTTGCTCGGTGAGAATTTCCAGTTTTCCTAGATTAGATTTATTTTCTTACCTATTGTCCAACGACCAGACCAAGACCGCTTACGGATCCCCACCTTTATCAATACCTCAATACAATTGTTACACCCACAGCCCCTGCTGCTATACATACTGGACCAATTACTAGAGCCCGTGCACGCCAACTAAATTACCAGGTACTTTCGTTTCTTGGTAATGATTCTAATGTTCATGAGAATATGATGCTGCCTAAATTGGATACATTTGTTTTGCTTACAAATGAAGGGCCTAGCTTGGAGAAGGATGAACATTGGAGCAAGAACAAGCATGGAGATGATGGCATGCGCAAGGGGAACAAGAACGGAGTTACAAGTGATGATTTCAGGACTTTGAAGCCACCATAATGGGTGCATGAAGCCTTGGACGAAATATACAAGATGCCACTTCATAAATTTCGTCCCGAGGCTATTTTAGGTGCTGCGTCACCTTATTATTGGGCCAGGCCCATGTAATTTCGAAATACATAAGTATAGGCTATTTTTAGAGGCCGTATGTGTGGGGAAACAAGAGATAGGGTTGATTTCGGACCCCTCCACCAAGGGCCACGAAATTCCCCCCTCTTCCTCCATATATACAGCCCTTAGGGCATCGTTTAGACTTTGGGTTTTGTTTAGATTAAAAGTTCGCCATAGCTGCAACTTCGCGTACTTCGTTTGTGTTCAACGACCAGACAAAGGCGTCACAGAACCCCACCTTGATCAATAAAGCTTTCATCTTATATTCGCAATATCCAGATTGCAATTTTAGTTTCTTGCTTGTTCTTCGTTTGCTCGCAGGAAACAGACCCTCGTGGTCAGGTTGATCGTGCTCCGGCGTGGTCAATAACCTCTCGGAGTTGGTTTAGCGATTGCTAAGGCGCGACGTCCTCGCACGTTCGTAGTCGGATCGTCAAAGTCGACTTCCACCAAAGCGATATCCATCATCTCATCGAAAGACGGGACACCTTTGCCTCTATCAGCCTGTACCTAGTGTTCCTTGGGAGGATATATCTATGGACTTTGTTTTAGGTTTACCTCGAACAAAGAAGGGGAGGGATAGCATATTTGTTGTCGTGGATAGATTCTCGAAAATGGCACACTTTATACCATGTCATAAAAGCGATGATGCTGTTAATGTTGCTGATTTGTTCTTTCGTGAAATTATTCGCTTGCATGGTGTGCCAAATACTATTGTTTCAGATCGTGATACTAAATTTCTTAGCCACTTTTGGAGATGTTTATGGGCTAAGCTGGGGACTAAACTGCTTTTTAGTACTACTTGTCACCCCCAAACTGATGGACAAACTGAAGTAGTCAATAGAACGTTGTCTACTATGCTTAGGGCTGTTTTGAAGAATAATAAGAAAATGTGGGAGGAATGCTTGCCTCATATTGAATTTGCTTATAATCGTTCATTGCATTCTACTACTAAGATGTGCCCTTTTGAAGTTGTGTATGGTTTCCTACCTCATGCACCTATTGATTTGTTGCCTCTTCCATCTTCGGAGAAGGTTAATTTTGATGCTAAACAACGTGCTGAGTTGATTTTAAAAATGCATGAGTTAACTAAGGAAAACATTGAGCGCATGAATGCTAAATATAAACTTGCTGGAGATAAGGGTAGAAAACATGTTGTGTTTGCACCTGGAGATCTTGTTTGGTTACATTTGCGTAAGGATAGATTTCCTGATTTGCGCAAATCAAAGTTAATGCCACGTGCTGATGGTCCCTTTAAGGTGTTAGAGAAAATAAATGATAATGCATATAAACTTGAGCTGCCTGCAGATTTTGGGGTTAGTCCCACTTTTAACATTGCAGATTTGAAGCCTTATTTGGGTGCGGAAGATGAACTTCCGTCGAGGACGACTTCATTTCAAGAAGGGGAGGATGATGAGGACATCAATACAATTGTTACACCCACAACCCCTGCTGCTATACATACTGGACCAATTACTAGAGCTCGTGCACGCCAACTAAATTACCAGGTACTTTCGTTTCTTGGTAATGATTCTAATGTTCATGAGAATATGATGCTGCCTAAATTGGATACATTTGTTTTGCTTACAAATGAAGGGCCTAGCTTGGAGAAGGATGAACATTGGAGCAAGAACAAGCATGGAGATGATGGCATGCGCAAGGGGAACAATAACGGAGTTACAAGTGACGATTTCAGGACTTTGAAGCCACCATAATGGGTGCATGAAGCCTTGGACGAAATATACAAGATGCCACTTCATAAATTTCGTCCCGAGGCTATTTTAGGTGCTGCGTCACCTTATTATTGGGCCAGGCCCATGTAATTTCGAAATACATAAGTATAGGCTATTTTTAGAGTCCGTATGTGTGGGGAAACAAGAGATAGGGTTGATTTCGGACCCCTCCACCAAGGGCCACGAAATTCCCCCCTCTTCCTCCATATATACAGCCCTTAGGGCGTCGTTTAGACTTTGGGTTTTGTTTAGATTAAAAGTTCGCCATAGCTGCAACTTCGCGTACTTCGTTTGTGTTCAACGACCAGACAAAGGCGTCACAGAACCCCACCTTGATCAATAAAGCTTTCATCTTATATTCGCAATATCCAGATTGCAATCTCAGTTTCTTGCTTGTTCTTCGTTTGCTCGCAGGAAACAGACCCTCGTGGTCAGGTTGATCGTGCTCCGGCGTGGTCAATAACCTCTCGGAGTTGGTTTAGCGGTTG
Source organism: Triticum aestivum (assembly GCF_018294505.1). Lineage (NCBI taxonomy): Eukaryota > Viridiplantae > Streptophyta > Magnoliopsida > Poales > Poaceae > Triticum > Triticum aestivum. The sequence goes on from NC_057810.1 coordinate 333,551,381, forward strand.
CTAAGGCGCAACGTCCTCGCACGTTCGTAGTCGGATCGTCAAAGTCGACTGCCACCAAAGCGATATCCATCATCTCATCGAAAGACGGGACACCTTTGCCTCTATCATGAGGCCTTCGAGTGTCTTCAAACGCAATTATCCGGATGATCCGGAGGGGGACCCGGATGATCTGGTTGAGCCCGGATGATCCGGACGGCGGTCCGGATGTCCGGCCTAGCTCCTGCAGCCGCTCCGTCTTCTTCTCCTTTCTTCCGTCTTCTCTTCCACGCTTCCCTCACGGACGGTGTAGTCGTTCCTTGGCGCTTGCACTCCTCCTCGTCATCCGTGAAGTTCCGACAATACCTTTGTGTGTGTGAAGTAGATGTTGCACGTGTCACTTCCCAAATGTGCTCTTGACATGGTGATGTCTGTAGGATGCTCCGCATCATCCCCTCCCCCTTGGGAAAGATCCGACCTCGGATCAAAAACCAAATCACCATGGGAAAGAGATGGCTTCGCCGTGAAGAAGTGGATGTTCACCAAGTGCTTGTCATCTTCAAGCTCGCAATGGGCACTCTCCAATGTCGCACCATCTTGGGATTCCTTCAAAATGATCAAGGACAACAAACACTTGGAAAAACAAATGTAGTTAGCGTTAGTGCAAAACCAAGCATTCAAGAGGTGACTCACCAAACAAGTGTTGTCATCAAGCATAGCGTATGGTTTAACAAAGGATTGTGTCATGACATGTAAGCATATCAATCGAGCACAAGCAAAGTAATCATGGGGACAAGTATGCAAATGTGAGGTAGTGATGCAAATATGTGTGAGAAGAGAATAAGCATCTACCTCGAGGTCATAGCAAGCATTCACAAATTTCTCAATAAAAGGTCTATGGTAGGCATAAGAATTATTCACAACACCAAATAAAATGAAGTGTCTAAACACATGGGTCAAGTGCAAGACAATCCAAGCATAACGTGCATAGGGTGTAGTGAATATAGTATGGCACTCAGCACAATAGAAAGAGCAATTGTTCAACATGTGTGAGGCAATCAAGTCAATCATGTGATAAGCAATGGGACATGGCATATGTGAAGAAGTGACATTGTTGCAACCAAACATATGATAGGAGCAAGTAATCCAAGAATTGGATGCAACACAAAAGGTGTATATGTCATGAAGCATGGAAATGTGGCAATCATGGGTGAAAGCAATATCTGGAACATGCGTGCAAATGGTGCAAGCAACACATGAAGTATGATCCACAATATCCAAGCTCAAGAAGGATGTCACCTTGAAAGCGTGTCCTTGTGCATTCTTCACAATGCCTAAGTGGTAGGAAATGTGGTGTAGAAGCGAGTTGTGGTAGAATCTATGAGGCTCACTCTCAAGAGCTTGAATGGTCAACTCACGTGAAGTGGAAGTCGAACGAAGTCCAAGTATCCTACACATGCACACAACAAAACAAAGAACATATGTGCATGGTAGATAAACACATCATCCATCATGATGGTTCTCTTCTCTTGCATAGAACCATTAGAAGCACAAGTGCATGAATAATATGATGTAACAATGGTTATATTCATGGCGCTAGGTACATGGTGCAAAGAAGTAAGGCGAGCATGCTTCACAAGAATTATGTCAAAATCTCAAATCATATGTGAGAATGCTATGGGGGCAATCTCATGAGCAAGACTATAAGCATTGTTGCACTCAATACATGGCAAGTCATTTAGCATGAGAGAGGCAACACACAGAGATATATGACAAGAAGCAATATGAATCGTGTGCAAAGCATATAGATGGTTGTCACCAACCGCATGAAATGAGCAAGTATGAGTCATTGGTGATGCAACATAAGCAAGCATAGAGTCAAGTCATGCAAACTAGTGGAGCGAAGATGCAACACACTAGAGTAAATCATGGCAATCATGTCATGTGAGCACATAATAGGCATAGGGAATGCGCATGACATATCGCAAGCACGAACACAAAGCAAGATGAAAGTATCATCATAGGAATGGTGCACAAAAGTAACATGGCAACAACAAGAGATATCTCCACCAAGCTTGCAAATACACATAAAAGTATGAGAGTCAATCATCATGTGTAGAGCAAAGCATGGGTCACAAATGCATGGCAAAGGCATAGGAAAGGGCATATCATGCAAAGTGAACATGGCAATATGGGCATATAATATGTAATGGACAATAACCCATAACCATGTGAGGGACATGTAAAAGAAATGCGCGAAGTGTTTGCGCGAAGAGAGTGGTGGGAAAGACAATCCACGTGATCCCAAGTCATCATTGCTCTCTAGAGCTTGTTTTGTCAACTCATGGGATTGCGAGGTTGACAAGTATTCATGGGTACCTACACAAAAGAGACACAAACCAAAGAAATTGTGCGCGTGGTAAATGTACACATCATCCATCATGATGTGTATGTGCACGTGTGAATTAGAACAAGATAAGCATCGCTCAAAGAAATTTGATGCATGGTATATGAACATGTCATCCATCATGAAAGAATAGTTATTATGTATGACATGATAGGGACACAAATTTAGAATGCAAGTATATGGCACATCAATAGCATTTTCATTCAAGGGAAACATATGGTGCACATAATTATTGGGATCATGCAATGGATGGGATGGATCAAAATCTCCTAAGATGTATGAGGAAACTATGGGGGTCTCCTCATGAGAAATATCGGAAACATCACATGGAGAAAATGGATAACATCCAAAACAATGCATATCCGAAGCTAGGTGGTCATGGCATGGCATATGAGATAAATGATGCAAAGGGAACATATCAATATCGTCACAAGAAAAACAAATGCCAATAACCATGGGCTTGTCATCTATGCCATAAGTGCAAATTGGGTTTATTTTAATGGCATATGCATAGTCACTATGAAGAGATTGCAAATAAGACATATGGTGGATCTCATGCATAGCATATGACAAGTCAAGTGGATTATCAAACATGATGTGACCTAAAGAATTGTCACAAGAAATCCTATGTAAAATGGCATCACAACTAATAGACTCCACATGAGAATCACCATATTCATCATAAATGGGCAAATCATCACATGGGGAAATCATACTAGTATGAAGCATGGTACTAGGTGGATCAACATCATGCAAGCAATCAATGTCAAGAATGTCCACTAGTGGGACTAGAGCATCACCGTCACCTATGTTACCTTTGTCATTCCACTCATGTGGTGTAGGTGAGGTGGGAAAGACCAAATGGTGGTCATCTTCATCTTGATGGAACCATGTGGGGGGTGCATCATATTCCACCATGGCCATCGTCTTGTCCAAAGGGAGGACGAAGTCGTTGAGGATCGGCGCGTCGTCATAAATGGGACCTAGCACCAAATGAGAAGACACAATAGAGGTAGAGGTCAAGTTGTTAGAAATGTGAATGGCCTCATGAGACCTATCAACTATCTTGCTCTCACTATGTGGTGGTTCACTCACTCCCTCAAAGTAGGTGCACTCAATCTCACATATGGTGAAGTCACTCATCTCACTCAAGTGGTGGGGGTTGTGGCTCTCCTCACATGGGAATTGGGGAAACTCATCATATATGGGACTAGTGGTGAAGTCACTCTCACTCTCAATATGGTGGAACAAGTCACTCAAGTCATCATACGTTGCCGTGGTCGAAGGGAAAATCCCATGCTCAACAATATCATCGTCGTCGCCGTGGATGAAGGCCGAAGATGGCACATCATCACTCTAGCCTCCTAAGATGGAAGCATCATCCTTGCTCACCACCTTGTCGGTCGCCTCCAAAGCTTGGTCCTTGAAGGTATCCGTACTCGTACTCGTCGTCGCACCGTCTTGAAAAAGAGTCGAGGTAGACTCGGCACCATCAATGCCACAAAGAGGGATGGCGGTGAAGTCGAACTTGGGAGCATCGTCTTGGAGCTCGTTGGGCTTGGACATCGTGGCGATACTATCCTCATGCTCGTTCTCATGGAGCTTGGTCTCCGCGAAGTGTGCTTGGGGTGGAGAAGCCTTGGCCTTCATGAGTTCTTGTTCCGCCTTGAGAGCACCAATGTAGTAGTCGGCGATGGACTTGTAGTTCTCGAGGAAGTTAGTCTTGGAGATGTCGTTGTTCAATCCCATCATGAAGTGGAACTTCATCGAAATGGGGTCGTCCACGCCGGCTCGTCGCAAGGCAATCTTCATCTCCTTGAAGTACTTGTCGATGGACTTGGATCCTTGGATGGTGTTCTCCAATTGGCGTCGAAGTTGTTCCGTGTAGGTTGGAGGCACGAACTATTGCCACAAAGCTCTCTTCGTCTTGGGCCAACTCATGTCGTAGTACTCCGAAGGTGTGTGAAGCCACCATGTCGAGGCATAGTCGTGGAAGTTTATTGTGGCGTACTTCACATGATCTTCGGGACGAACTTGATGTAGCTTGAGGTAGTCGTCCATCAAACGCTCCCACTCGAGATACTCCTCGGGTTCTTGATTCCCATAGAAAGGAATCTCATTGTCGGTGTTGAGGTCGTAGTAGCTCGTGGAAGTCGCGGACTTGAGCTTGGGGAGCTTCTCTTGAGCGTAGCCTTGAGGTTCTTGTTGGCGAAGATGTCGTATGTCCGTAGTTGAAGATGCCTTGAAGTCGCTTGGCGAAGATGCCAAGGGAGATGGAGAAGTCTTTGAGCGGTTGTTGGTGTAGAGCTCTTGACCTTCACGTTCTTGTTGGTGATGATGTCGATGCCGATGTGATCTTGCCGGAGATGGTAGCTCGGAAGCATGTGTTCTTGAGCGTCTTCTCGAAGATGTGGAAGATCGCTTGTAGGACTTGATGATGGCTTTGATCTCCTCCATTTGAGCTTGCATCTTGGCGTCGGAGTTGTTGTTCGTGGCATTGAACTCATCGTTGTTGTTGTAGACCGAAGGTGAAATGCCTTGCCTATCCATCACAAGACTCGAGTAGAGGTGAGTAGGAAATGAGATAAACAATACCAAGTTACCTTTTCCCAAAGTTGAGGATGAATCTCGTTTCACTCAATGTGAGATGAAAGAATAGTGGAATTGGTACCAGACTTGTTCACTCACACCTATCAAGTAAAGCTTATGGTAGAGCTCGGTGAGGATAGTGGCACAAAAATTTGATGCAAAATGTTAGCAAGAGTCAATAATGTTGAAAGAGATTCACAAATTCGCAAGCGAAACAAGTAGACCAATAGCAATATGTGGCACACGGAAACACACACACGAATAGATAAATGGGGTCGTGCAACCAAGGAATGAGCACAAAATGTGGAATCCACGAAAAACGCTCGTGTTACACAACTCAAGAGAGACGCTAGCACGATTGCTGTATAGGCGGATACGACACTTGTCCACAACCTATAAGATGCAAAATGGATAAACTTTCTATCCCAAGTATGCTATATATGTATGGTTCCCGGTGTTTCTCACCCAATGATCCAAGATGATCAAGTATGATACCATATGATATGGGGCTAACCCGGTGCAGGCCAATCTTTCACGTTTGGAGTGGGATCCCTCAAAGAGCACGAAGAACACGGAGAAGAACGGGGAGAAACCACAAGGGGAAACACTCAAGAACAAGTCTAATCACACATCCACTAGACAATCAAACACACGAGATCACAAGGTACATGAACAACAAAGGGAAAGATACAAGGTAAGGTTCATCTCCAAGAGGAGGTCTTGAGGATATCCTAGACGGATCTTCCCATGAGGGGGTCTTGATGATATCCCGTAGGATCTTCTCCTAGATGGAGGTCTTGGCCTCCAATGGAGTAATGGTCTCTCTCTCTCTCTCTCTCAAGAGTAGAGATAGGTAGGAGCAAATCTCACACACAAATGAGCTATCACTTTGCTAACCCTAAAAATGGGGAGGAGGAGGTCTAATTATAGTCTAGGCCACGAAGGGGTAAGTGAGGGGGCAGAATGGGTACATGGGCCTCGGCCCATAGGTATGCACGCATGCATGGCCCGGATGATCCGGATGGGGGTCCGGATGATCCGGCCATCATCCGGATGATCCGGGAGGGGCCCCGGATGATCCGGCTTCACATGAGGCCTTCGGGTGTCTTCGGACGCAATTATCCGGATGATCCGGAGGGGGGCCCGGATGATCCGGCTGAGCCCGGTTGATCCGGACGGCGGTCCGGATGTCCGGCCTGGCTCCTGCAGCTGCTCCTTCTTCTTCTCCTTTCTTCCTTCTTCTCTTCCACGTTTCCCTCGCGGATGGTGTAGTCATTCCTTGGCGCTTGCACTCCGCCTCGTCATCCGTGAAGTTCCGACAATACCTTTGTGTGTGTGAAGTAGATGTTGCACGTGTCACTTCCCAAATGGGCTCTTGACATGGTGATGTCCATAGGATGCTCCGCATCACTTCTCTTCGTTTGCTCCTTTTGCGAGAGGCTCATGCAGGCGGACTCATGGGACATTTTGGATGCGACAAGACTTTCGCCACGCTCTCCAAGAACTACTTTTGGCCCAAGATGTTCCGCGACGTCTCATGCTTCACCACCCGATGCTCTACATGTCACAAAGCTAAGTCTAAAGCTCAATCTCATGGTCTTTACATGGCTCCTCCTATTCCTTATCAACCTTGGTGATGAGGACATCAATACAATTGTTACACCCACAGCCCCTGCTGCTATACATACTGGACCAATTACTAGAGCTCGTGCACGCCAACTAAATTACCAGGTACTTTCGTTTCTTGGTAATGATTCTAATGTTCATGAGAATATGATGCTGCCTAAATTGGATACATTTGTTTTGCTTACAAATGAAGGGCCTAGCTTGGAGAAGGATGAACATTGGAGCAAGAACAAGCATGGAGATGATGGCATGCGCAAGGGGAACAAGAACGGAGTTACAAGTGATGATTTCAGGACTTTGAAGACACCATAATGGGTGCATGAAGCCTTGGACGAAATATACAAGATGCCACTTCATAAATTTCGTCCCGAGGCTATTTTAGGTGATGCGTCACCTTATTATTGGGCCAGGCCCATGTAATTTCGAAATACATAAGTATAGGCTATTTTTAGAGTCCGTATGTGTGGGGAAACAAGAGATAGGGTTGATTTCGGACCCCTCCACCAAGGGCCACGAAATTCCCCCCTCTTCCTCCATATATACAGCCCTTAGGGCATCGTTTAGATTTTGGGTTTTGTTTAGATTAAAAGTTCGCCATAGCTGCAACTTCGCGTACTTCGTTTGTGTTCAACGACCAGACAAAGGCGTCACAGAACCCCACCTTGATCAATAAAGCTTTCATCTTATATTCGCAATATCCAGATTGCAATCTCAGTTTCTTGCTTGTTCTTCGTTTGCTCGCAGGAAACAGACCCTTGTGGTCAGGTTGATCATGCTCCGGCGTGGTCAATAACCTCTCGGAGTTGGTTTAGCGATTGCTAAGGCGCGACGTCCTCGCACGTTCGTAGTCGGATCGTCAAAGTCGGCTGCCACCAAAGCGATATCCATCATCTCATCGAAAGACGGGACACCTTTGCCTCTATCAAGTGGTATCAGATTTCCAGGTTGCTCGGTGAGATTTTATAGTTTTTCGTAGTTTAGATCGAGTCTGTTCTTCATACCTACAGTCCACGAACCAATCTGAACCAATCTGAGCCTTGCATAATCTTTTTTGTATTTGCTTTGTTGAATTTGCGGTTGCATCGTCGTGTCCAGTTGCTGGTCTTAGCGTCTAGTCTTTTAGAGTTTCGAGTTCTGTTCACAGGTTGTCACGTCGCCGCTGCCATATATCACCACCGCATCATCATCGTCGCTGTTGCCATATACCACCACCACATATTCACCGCCAATCCGAATCCATATACGCCACCACATATCCGCCGCCATCACGCCAATCCGAGTTCACCTGCAACATATATCCGCCACCTGTCCGTGTTCCACCAGATTCATCTCCGCCACCAGTCCGAGTTCCACCAGATTCATCTCCGCCACCAGTTCTAGTCCGAGTCCAGTAATTGTTGCATTGTTCTCGATTTCCAGATCACGCGATACTCCGAGTTGTGACAGAGAAGGACTCCCCAACTTCCGAGCCATCCGCAGAAGAAAAATAGTTCCAATTTCAAAAAAAGAACTAAGTCTGGAAAATTCTGGCTAGGCAGTTTTTAGACCATCTGTAGACTTTTTCGAAAAAAATTTGTTGCGAAGCAAAAAAAAAGAGGAAAAAAAGTGCAAAAAAAAGAGAAAAAAAATTCAGAGTGTGCTCCTCCCTTGTTTACGTGCCGCGCCGTGATTTTGTTGGTGTTCTAGGCTCGCGTCTCTAGCATAGTCTAGCCTAGGACCAGCACAGTACCGTCGTTGAGCTTTTATTCAACTTTGCATCTCTGAATTGATTATTGCTGACCCTTTTTGCTACCATATTATAAGCCTTCCCAGCTCCACATACATCTACGTCATGTGTTTGACTCTCCCTGGTAATCGCTCTATCCAAACTTTGAGAGTTTTTGACTACAACGGTTGCCGATCACCGCCTGCTGCTGGGTAAGAACTGGTAAGAATTTGAGATTTGCTTGACGGATTTGTGACACCCACCACCACCTCTTGTTAGTAGTCTGTAGGATCATATTCTTGTGTGTTTCTATTGCTGCTAACCATGCCAGGATCACAAGCCGACGAGATTGACTGGGAGAATTTATCGAACAAGGAGCTTCATGATAAGTTTCAGCAAATGATGACTGAACAGGTGCAAGATCTGCTAAACAATTTTGAAGAGGCCATGGAGAAGATCACTGGCCTTGAGAAGACATTCGAAACAAAGCTCGATAACAAGTTTAATGAATTGCTCGCGCGTCTTCCACCACCACCACCCGCTGCACCTAACGCACCTCTCCAACAACAACAACGACGACTACCTCCACGTCGCGAAACAGACCTCCGCCGAGCAAGCCGTGTTCCTCTTGCATTTGGCCAAACTGTTGGTGCTGCTGTTGATACTTCTGTGGCTCCTGCTGCTGATGCGGAGGAGGATGATTATGTGGGAGATTATGAGGATGAGGTTGATCAAAATCAGCACTATGTGCAGCCACCTGTACCACCACCAGCATGTCGACCTCAGGTATATATTCGTAATGGTAGGCCTGCACCACCACCTCAGGTACGAGATGATGTCCATATTCCTGAACTGAAATTGAATATTCCACCATTTGAGGGTAGATATGTTCCTGATATATATCTTACTTGGGAGTTAGAAACTGAACAACGATTTACATGTTTACAATATCCTGAGGAGAGACGAGTTGCTGCTGCTGTTTGTGCTTTCACTAGTTTTGCATGTGTATGGTGGTCTGAACATTGTAGATTATATCCTATTCCAACTACTTGGGCTGCTTTGAAAACTGCTATGCGTACGCGTTGGGTTCCACCATATTATCAACGTGAATTGCTTCAAAAATTGCAGCGTTTAAGACAAGGGAAAAATTCTGTAGAAGAATATTATCAGGAATTACAAACTGGCATGATTAGATGTGGTATTGTTGAGGAGAATGAAGCTATGCTTGCACGTTTTCTGGGTGGATTAAATAGAGAGATTCAGACCATTCTAGACTATAAGGAGTATACTAATATCACTCGTTTATTCCATCTTGCTTGTAAAGCTGAACGTGAAGTGCAGGATCGACAAGCATTGGGGCGAACTAACTTTTCTGCAGGCCGACCTTCATCATGGACACCACGTGCATCTTCTACTTCAACTGCACCAGCACCTCAGTCACGTGCCTCCTCCAGTCGTGATACAAGAAAACATGCACAACCACCATTATCTGCCAAGAGCGCACCTGCTGGGCCTGCACAGAGTTCTTCTTCTTCCATGGCATCAACAGGGCACACAAGTGATATTATTTGTCATCGTTGTAAGGGAGGAGGTCATTATGCGAGAGAATGCAAATCTCCACGTGTGATGATTGCTACCGCGGATGGTGGATATGAGTCCGCTAGTGACTATGATGAGGAGACTTTGGCTCTTATTACACGTGAAGAACATGGTGGAGATGATTCTGATCATGAGACGCAATACATGGCTCCTGAAGACGCTGACAGGTACGAATGTTTAGTTGCTCAACGTGTTTTGAGTGTGCAGATCACACAAGCTGAGCAAAATCAGAGACACAATTTGTTCCATACCAAGGGAGTTGTGAAGGAACGTTCTGTGCGCGTCATCATAGACGGAGGGAGCTGCCACAACTTGGCTAGCATGGAGATGGTGGAGAAGCTTTCTCTCACCACAAGACCACATCCACATCCTTACTACATCCAATGGTTCAACAACAGCGGCAAGGTTAAGGTAACACGTACTGTTCGTGTGCATTTTAGTATCTCTACATATGCTGATTATGTTGATTGTGATGTGGTACCTATGCAAGCATGTTCCTTATTACTTGGTAGACCATGGCAATTTGATAAAAATTCTGTACACCATGGTAGAAACAATCACTATACTCTTGTTCATAAGGATAAAAATATTACTTTGCTTCCTATGACTCCTGATTCCATTTTGAAAGATGATATTAATAGAATTAATAAAGCAAAACAGGAGACGAATAAGAGTGAAAATCAGATTGTGGCAAAAGAATTTGAGCAACAAATGAAGCCTAATAATAAACCATCTAGTGTTGCTTCTGAAATTAAATTGAAAAGTGCATGTTTATTTGCCACCAAATCTGATATTGATGAGCTAGATTTCAGCAAATCTGTTTGCTATGCTTTTGTGTGCAAAGAGGCATTATTTTCATTCGAGGACGTGCCTTCCTCTTTGCCTCCTGCTGTCACTAACATTTTGCAGGAGTTCGCTAACGTCTTTCCACAAGATGTGCCACCGGGATTACCGCCTATTCGAGGGATTGAGCATCAGATTGACTTAATTCCCGGTGCTTCACTGCCAAACCGTGCACCATACCGTACCAATCCAGAGGAGACGAAGGAGATTATGCGTCAAGTACAAGAGCTTCTCGACAAAGGTTATATACGCGAATCCCTTAGTCCTTGTGCTGTTCCTATTATTCTAGTGCCGAAAAAGGATGGTACATCACGTATGTGTGTTGATTGTAGAGGCATTAATAATATTACTATTCCTATCGTCATCCTATTCCTAGGCTAGATGATATGCTTGATGAATTGAGTGGCTCTATAATATTCTCCAAAGTTGATTTGCGTAGTGGATACCATCAAATTCGTATGAAATTGGGAGATGAATGGAAAACAGCATTCAAAACTAAGTTTGGATTATATGAGTGGTTAGTCATGCCTTTTGGGTTAACTAATGCACCTAGTACTTTCATGAGATTAATGAACGAAGTTTTACGTGCTTTCATTGGACGATTTGTGGTAGTTTACTTTGATGACATATTGATTTATAGCAGATCTTTGGAAGAACATTTGGAACATTTACGTGCTGTTTTTATTGCTCTACGTGATGCACATTTGTTTGGTAACCTTGGGAAGTGCACCTTTTGCACCGACCGAGTATCTTTTCTTGGCTATGTTGTTACTCCACAGGGAATGGAAGTTGATAAAGCCAAGATTGAAGCTATTGAGAGTTGGCCGCAACCCAAAACGGTCACACAAGTGAGGAGTTTTCTTGGCCTCGCTGGATTCTATAGGCGTTTTGTGAGAGATTTCAGCACCATTGCTACACCTCTCAATGAGCTTACAAAGAAAGATGTGCCTTTTCTTTGGGGTACCGCACAGGAAGAAGCCTTCTCGGTATTGAAAGATAAGTTGACACATGCTCCTTTACTCCAACTTCCTGATTTTAATAAGACTTTTGAGCTTGAATGTGATGCTAGTGGAATTGGATTAGGCGGTGTGTTATTACAAGATGGCAAACCTGTTGCATACTTTTCTGAAAAATTGAGTGGGCCTAGTCTGAATTATTCTACTTATGATAAAGAATTATATGCTCTTGTTCGGACTTTAGAAACATGGCAACATTATTTATGGCCCAAAGAATTTGTTATACATTCTGATCATGAATCTTTGAAACATATTAAAAGTCAAGCTAAACTGAATCGTAGACATTCTAAATGGGTTGAATTCATTGAGACTTTTCCTTATGTCATTAAACACAAGAAGGGAAAAGAAAATGTTATTGCTGATGCATTGTCTCGCCGCTATACTATGCTTTCACAACTTGACTTCAAAATATTTGGTTTGGAGACCATCAAAGATCAATATGTGCATGATGCTGATTTTAAAGATGTAATGCAGAATTGTAAAGAAGGAAGAATGTGGAACAAGTTCGTCGTTAACGATGGATTTGTGTTTCGTGCTAACAAGCTATGCATTCCAGCTAGCTCCGTTCGTCTTTTGTTATTGCAGGAGGCGCATGGAGGAGGATTAATGGGACAGTTTGGTGTGAAGAAGACGGAGGACGTATTTGCTACACATTTCTTTTGGCCAAAGATGAGACGGGATGTTGAGCGTTTTATTGCTCGATGCACTACATGTCAAAAAGCTAAGTCACGACTCAATCCTCATGGTTTATATATGCCTTTGCCTGTACCTAGTGTTCCTTGGGAGGATATATCTATGGACTTTGTTTTAGGTTTACCTCGAACAAAGAAGGGGAGGGATAGCATATTTGTTGTCGTGGATAGATTCTCGAAAATGGCACACTTTATACCATGTCATAAAAGCGATGATGCTGTTAATGTTGCTGATTTGTTCTTTCATGAAATTATTCGCTTGCATGGTGTGCCAAATACTATTGTTTCAGATCGTGATACTAAATTTCTTAGCCACTTTTGGAGATGTTTATGGGCTAAGTTGGGGACTAAACTGCTTTTTAGTACTACTTGTCACCTCCAAACTGATGGACAAACTGAAGTAGTCAATAGAACGTTGTCTACTATGCTTAGGGCTGTTTTGAAGAATAATAAGAAAATGTGGGAGGAATGCTTGCCTCATATTGAATTTGCTTATAATCGTTCATTGCATTCTACTACTAAGATGTGCCCTTTTGAAGTTGTGTATGGTTTCCTACCTCGTGCACCTATTGATTTGTTGCCTCTTCCATCTTCGGAGAAGGTTAATTTTGATGCTAAACAACGTGCTGAATTGATTTTAAAAATGCATGAGTTAACTAAGGAAAACATTGAGCGTATGAATGCTAAATATAAACTTGCTGGAGATAAGGGTAGAAAACATGTTGTGTTTGCACCTGGAGATCTTGTTTGGTTACATTTGCGTAAGGATAGATTTCCTGATTTGTGCAAATCGAAGCTAATGCCACGTGCTGATGGTCCCTTTAAGGTGTTAGAGAAAATAAATGATAATGCATATAAACTTGAGCTGCCTGCAGATTTTGGGGTTAGTCCCACTTTTAACATTGCAGATTTGAAGCCTTATTTGGGTGAGGAAGATGAGTTTCCGTCGAGGACGACTTCATTTCAAGAAGGGGAGGATGATGAGGACATCAATACCATTGTTACACCCACAGCCCCTACTGCTACATATACGGGACCAATTACTAGAGCTCGCGCACGCCAATTAAATTATCAGGTACTTTCGTTTCTTGGTAATGATTCTAATGTTCATGAGAATATGATGCTGCCTAAATTGGATACATTTGTTTTGCTACAAATGAAGGGCCTAGCTTGGAGAAGGATGAACATTGGAGCAAGAACAAGCATGGAGATGATGCCATGTGCAAGGGGAACAAGAACGGAGTTACAAGTGATGATTTCAGGACTTTGAAGCCACCATAATGGGTGCATGAAGCCTTGGACGAAATATACAAGATGCCACTTCATAAATTTCATCCCGAGGCTATTATAGGTGCTGCGTCACCTTTTTATTGGGCCAGGCCCATGTAATTTCGAAATACATAAGTATAGGCTATTTTTAGAGTCCGTATGTGTGGGGAAACAAGAGATAGGGTTGATTTCGGACCCCTCCACCAAGGGCCACGAAATTCCCCCTCTCTTCCTCCATATATACAGCCCTTAGGGCACCGTTTAGACTTTGGGTTTTGTTTAGATTAAAAGTTCACCATAGCTGCAACTTCGCGTACTTCGTTTGTGTTCAACGACCAGACAAAGGCGTCACAGAACCCCACCTTGATCAATAAAGCTTTCATCTTATATTCGCAATATCCAGATTGCAATCTCAGTTTCTTGCTTGTTCTTCGTTTGCTCGCAGGAAACAGACCCTCGTGGTCAGGTTGATCGTGCTCCGGCGTGGTCAATAACCTCTCGGAGTTGGTTTAGCGATTGCTAAGGCGCGACGTCCTCGCACGTTCGTAGTCGGATCGTCAAAGTCGGCTGCCACCAAAGCGATATCCATCATCTCATCGAAAGACGGGACACCTTTGCCTCTATCAAACGATGCCATATCTTCCACACCAAGGCCAGCATCAATGGAAGGTCCGTCAAGGTCATCATCGATGGAGGTAGTTGCCACAACTTGGCAATTGAAGAACTATGCTCCAAGCTTCAATTGGTCAAGAGGAAGCACCCGCACCCCTACAAGGTTCAATGGCTAAGTGACTCCGGCACTATACGAGTTGAGCATACGGTCCAAGTATCCTTCAAAATTGGTGCATATGAGGACACTTTGGAGTGTGATGTGGTCCCAATGACCGTTTGCCACCTCCTTCTTGGTCGACCATGGCATTTCGACCGTGGCGTCGTCCACAATGGGCGTACCAATCACTATAGCTTCAAGATGAAAGGGAAGGAATATGTGCTACGACCCATGTCTCCTAGTCAAGTGATAGCCGACAAGCAAGCCACCCACCATAAAGAGAAGAGTGAGAAAGTGAGCCACCAAAACATGAGTGAGAGCAACAAGCCAAACTTGAGCGCCTCTTCGCCTAGAGAGAAAAACCTCATACTATTCGCCACAAAAAGTGAGATGAGAGAAGTGTGTGAGAACCCATTGAGTGTGATGCACTTTGTCCTTGTGTGCAAGGATGGAGAACCAAAAACTAACACCACTCATGAGCTACCTTTGGTGTTTCAATCTCTTTTGCAGGAATTTTGAGATGTTTCCCCAATGAGCTACCTTCGGGTCTACCCCTTGATAAAGGCGGGGGTGTCCCGATCTTTCGATGAGATGATAACTATCGATTTGGTGGAGACGACTTTGACGATCCGACTACAAACGTGCACGACGTTGCGCCTTAGCAATCGCTAAACCAACTCCGAGACGTTATTGACCACGCCGGAGCACAATCAACCTGACCACGAAGGTCTATTCCTGCAAGCAATCGAAGAACAAGCAAGAATATGATAAAAGCAATCTGAATATTGCGAGTATATATGAAGTATTGATAAAGGTGGGGATCCGTAAGCGGTCTTGGTCTGGTCGTTGGACACAAACGAAGTACACGAAGTTGCAATGGCTAACTTTTAACTAAACAAATCCCAAGGAAAAGCTACTAGATGGATCTACTTATATAGGAGCAAGGGGTGGCGGCCAAGGAGGTGGGAGGATGTCCCAAGGCAGCCTAAAACTAAATCTAGGTCGTACAAGGCCAATGGGCCCAAGTGGAGGTGATGTAACACCTTTGGACTTGTAGTTTGACTCGGATTCTGCCGCAGCATCAGATTGTTTCGTCCACAACTCAACGCTCTGGACGAATTTGAAGGTGATTCCAATTGGGTTGGAAAGTGCACGAAATCTAGTTTCCAACAAAAAAAGAATCACCCAATTCGGAGTCCGTATGAAAAACTTGTGTGCGTTTTGAGTCAGGTATGTCTGTGCAGTCCGAATCTGAATCCAGAACGTGAGAGACTTGGACTCTATCTTCTCTTGGGCCAAAAGTGACGTGAGAGAACTTTTTGGACAGCAAATAAACATCTCTTTCTTCCTTATCTTCATATGTGGATTGTACAAATGTCCCATACACCTGCAATTAGACAAAACACAAAAGTGTGTGAAGTATTTTTGTTCTGGATAACATAAATAGATTATTGAATAGTTTGCACTAGAAATCACCTGACAAATATGCATATATGCAATATTTTTGGTCATATCCAAGGTAGTCATGTCCTCATCATCCTCCCCTTCTTGAAAATAAAGCCGTCCTCGGCGTTGCTTAATCTGAAATGTGGCTAACAAAAGAGACAAGGTGTACATGTTGTATATGTATATGTCATCCATTTTTACTTCCCTTGATTTTTGCATATATGACACATGAATAGATGAGTAACTTGCATAGTTCATAAAATCCAAAGCCAAAAAATTACCACAAGAAGTAGAAGGCATGAAAATATTGCAACTCAGTTTGCACATATAACTGAAGCTCTTATTCATTTCAAAAGATTGACAATGTTCATCATTAAACCATCCCAACATTGGTGAATAAACCTTACTTGCATCAAATTTACATGCTACAACATGCTTAAATAAGCAAACATGCAATAAGTCATTCAACACAGAATCATCATCAAGATTAGAGGTCATATCAAAATGATTAAACATTGGTTCTTTTGCATCAATAGTTAATTCAATGGGTGCACTCAAAATTGTTGGTATTTCAGTTGTTTGATCACATGGCAAAGTCAAATTTTCAACGTAGTCCTCTAAAATAGGTGGTGTGATCAAAGTAGTGGGTAGCTCATCAGATGGTGCATTCAAATTGACAAGGCATTCATCATTCTCATGTAGAGATGGAAGATCAGTACCTTTGTCATTACCTCTTATGATCAACTCAGATGATGTAGCCACTCTCGGGGGCGATGTGTCACATGGTGGAGGTGATGTAGTCCTGATAACAACAGATGTGGTTGTCATAGTATGCCTAGTAGTTGAAGGAACAATCATATCAACTCTTGGAATGTGCACCGTGCGCTTGTTCTCCTCGTGGCCAACACGTCGTTTTATTTCCTGTTCAGCTTTGCAAGCAAGATGAAACAAATGGTCCATAGGATAACACTCTTCATGAATTAGTATCTCTTGAATATCACGGTTTAATCCTCCCCAAAATCTATCCATAAAATCATCTTCACTTTCTTCTAAAGAGGAATGCAACAAGGTAGTTTGTAAATCATCATAATATTTTGTTACAGTTTCACTATCTTGTTTTAAGTGTTGCAACTTCTTAATCATGTCACGAGTATAATAAGCAGGGACGAAAGTATGTCGCATGGCAAGTTTCAAATCATCCCAAGTAGTAGGTATATAATCAGGGTGTAACCGACAATATTCACTCCACCAAACCAAAGCATAACCAGTGAAAGAACCAACCGCAACCTTAACATTTTTATGTTCATCGAAATTATGGAAAGCAAATATATTTTTTATGTCGAACTCCCATTCAATATATAAAGCAGGTTTAAAACGGCCATTAAATGGTGGTATAGATACATTAACCTGATCATGTGCATTTGGATGTTTGTGCACCTCTCGTGACGGTTGTGGTATTTGCAAAGGTGGTGGCACGTCTCCCGCGATCGACAAAGCCCATGAATTGACTCTGGATCCTGTCATGATTAGTAGAACAAGAAACAAAACCCAAAAATAATGTTCGTATAACTACTAGGATGTGGTGGTAAAACGCTCACAGTAAAGCAAATATCAATGTCTTACAAGTTCTTACCATGCAGCAGGCGGTGATCGGCAACCAGCGGTGTCAAGTAACTCCGAATATTGAGTAAAGCGATTGCCAGGGGAGCGTACTATACACGGTGTAGAAATATGTGGAGCTGGGTTGGCTATATATGGTAGCAAAAGATTAGCAATAATCAATTCAAAGATGCAATGTTGAATAAACGCTCAACGACGGTACTGTGCTGGTCCTAGGCTAGACCGGACTAGAGACGCGAGCCTAGAACACTAATGAGGTCACGGCGTAGCACAACTAGCATCAATGAAGGATACTAAGTAGCTCTTGACAGCAAGATATAAGTGAAGATCACAACGGCAGTGAAGATAATGATGAAAAACAACTGCCAAGCAGGATATACAACAACTCTCTCTCCAACTTTCCTCTTGAAAAGTTTGAGACAATTTTTTGATAAATTCTTTCAAAGAATGCTACTAACTCAAGCTTTCCAATGCAAAAACAATCACTCAATTCCGAGTTGATATGAGGAGTCAAAGAATTCTAAAACTGGCCTGAAAAATTGGAACAAGTTGTGTTCACTAACTTCGGAGGACAAAAAGACCTATTTAGAAGCCGATTTTGAGGTGTCAAATATTGAACAAGCTTCTGCAACTATTTAGATGCGGCTCGTCGCTATCTTCAATTTGAGTACTCACGGAGCCAAAACTGACTTCGTATGAGGAAGATACACCTGTTTTACTGAACAGTGCGCAAAACAGATTCCAATCCGAATTCAGGTACGAGATTGATTCTAGATAGATCCAATTTTTTTTTCTTCTCTCTTTTTTTTTCTCACGCCTTTTTTTCTTTTTCTTCTCCCTCTTTTTCTTTTTTTTCTTTCTTTTTTTCTCTCTTTTTTTTTCTTTTATCTTCTTTTTCTCCCTCTTTCCAAGACAAACTAGATAAGATGCAGATTCGATCAAGCGAAGATGTGAGTGACCTCAACTATGATTATGTCAATAAATAGTGGGTAGCACGTGGAGGAAATTGATGGATGGGTGGTGGACAGCGGAAGGGATAACGATGCAGTGGTGACGTGACTAATGTGAACAGAACTCGAAACTCTAAACGAACTAGACACTAAGACCAGCAACTCGACACGACGATGCAACCGATAATTCAACTATGCAAGCAATGAAAAGAAAATTGCAAAGGCTCAGACTGGCTTGGACCAAGGATGAATAGATCTAACTCTTTTTGTGGCTTTTTCTTGGACAATAGGTAAGAAAATAAATCTAATCTAGGAAAACTGGAAATTCTCACCGAGCAACCTGAAAACTGATACCACTTGATAGAGGCGGGGGTGTCCTGATGAGGACATGACTACCTTGGATATGACCAAAAATATTGCATATATGCATATTTGTCAGGTGATTTCTAGTGCAAACTATTCAATAATCTATTTATGTTATCGAGAACAAAAATACTTCACACACTTTTGTGTTTTGTCTAATTGCAGATGTATGGGACATTTGTACAATCCACATATGAAGATAAGGAAGAAAGAGATGTTTATTTGCTGTCCAAAAAGTTCTCTCACGTCACTTTTGGTCCAAGAGAAGATAGAGTCCAAGTCTCTCACGTTCTGGATTCAGATTCGGACTGCACAGACACACCTGACTCAAAACGCACACAAGTTTTTCATACGGACTCCGAATTGGGTGATTTTTTTGTTGGAAACTAGATTTCGTGCACTTTCCAACCCAATTGGAATCACCTTCAAATTCGTCCGGAGCGTTGAGTTGTGGACGAAACAATCTGATGCTGCAGCAGAATCCGAGTCAAACTACAAGTCCAAAGGTGTTACATCACCTCCACTTGGGCCCATTGGCCTTGTACGACCTAGATTTAGTTTTAGGCTGCCTTGGGACGTCCTCCCACCTCCTTGGCCGCCACCCCTTGCTCCTATATAAGTAGATCCGTCTAGTAGCTTTTCCTTGGGGATTTGTTTAGTTAAAAGTTAGCCATTGCAACTTCGTGTACTTCGTTTGTGTCCAACGACCAGACCAAGACCGCTTACGGATCCCCACCATTATCAATACCTCATATATATTTGCAATATTCAGATTGCTTTATCATATTCTTGCTTGTTCTTCGATTGCTTGCAGGAATAGACCTTCGTGGTCAGGCTGACCGTGCTTCCGGCATCGTCAGTAACCTCAGGAGATTGGTTTAGCGATTGCTAAGGCGCAACGTCGTGCACATTTGTAGTCGGATCGTCAAAGTCGTCTCCACCAAATCGATAGTTATCATCTCATCGAAAGATCGGGACACCCTCGCCTCTATCAAGTGGTATCAGTTTTCAGGTTGCTCGGTGAGAATTTCCAGTTTTCCTAGATTAGATTTACTTTCTTACCTATTGTCCAACAAAAAGCCACAAAAAAGAGTTAGATCTATTCATCCTTGGTCCAAGCCAGTCTGAGCCGTTGCAATTTTCTTTTCATTGATTGCATAGTTGAATTATCGATTGCATCGTCGTGTCGAGTTGCTGGTCTTAGTGTCTAGTTCGTTTAGAGTTTCGAGTTCTGTTCACATTAGTCACGCCACCGCTGCATCATTATCTCTTCCGCTGTCCACCACCCATCCATCAATTTCCACCACGTGCTACCCACCATTCATTGTCATAATAATAGTTGAGATCTTTCACATCTTCACTTGATCCAATCTGCATCTTATCTAGTTTGTTTTGGAAAGAGGGAGAAAAAAAAGAGAGAAAAAAAACGAGAGAAAAAAAAGGAAAAAAAAGTCAGAGAAAAAAAAAGAAGAGAAAGAAAAAAAAGTGTGAGGAAAAAAAAAGAGAGAAGAAAAAAAAAACAAAAAAATCGGCACAAACTTTTTCAGAGGAAAGTTGGAGACAAAGTTGTTGATATATCCTGCTTGGCTGTTGTTTCACCTCATTATCTTCACTACTGTTGTGATCTTCACTTATATGTTGCTATCAAGAGCTACTTAGTATCCTTCATTGATGCTAGTTGTGCTACGCCGTGACCTCATTAGTGTTCTAGGCTCGCGTCTCTAGTCCGGTCTAGCCTAGGACCAGCACATTACCGTCGTTGAGCGTTTATTCAACATGGCATCTTTGAATTGATTATTGCTAATCTTTTGCTACCATATATAGCCAACCCAGCTCCACATATTTCTACACCGTGTATACATACGCTCCCCTGGCAATCGCTTTACTCAATATTCGGAGTTACTTGACACCGCTGGTTGCCAATCACCGCCTGCTGCATGGTAAGAACTTGTAAGACATTGATATTTGCTTTACTGTGAGCGTTTTACCACCACATCCTAGTAGTTATAGGAACATTATTTTTGGGTTTTGTTTCTTGTTCTACTAATCATGACAGGATCCAGAGTCAATTCATGGGCTTTGTCGATCGTGGGAGACGTGCCACCACCTTTGCAAATACCACAACCGTCACGAGAGGTGCACAAACATCCAAATGCACATGATCAAGTTAATGTATCTATAATACCATTTAATGGCCGTTTTAAACCTGCTTTATATATTGAATGGGAGTTCGACATAAAAAATATATTTGCTTCCCATAATTTCGATGGACATAAAAAGGTTAAGGTTGCGGTTGGTTCTTTCACTGGTTATGCTTTGGTTTGGTGGAGTGAATATTGTCGGTTACACCCTGATTATATACCTACTACTTGGGATGATTTGAAACTTGCCATGCGACATACTTTCGTCCCTGCTTATTATACTCGTGACATGATTAAGAAGTTGCAACACTTACAACAAGGTAGTGAAACTGTAACAAAATATTATGATGATTTACAAACTACCTTGTTGCATTCCTCTTTAGAAGAAAGTGAAGATGATTTTATGGATAGATTTTGGGGAGGATTAAACCGTGATATTCAAGAGATACTAATTCATGAAGAGTGTTATCCTATGGACCATTTGTTTCATCTTGCTTGCAAAGCTGAACAGGAAATAAAACGACGTGTTGGCCACGAGGAGAACAAGCGCACAGTGCACATTCCAAGAGTTGATATGATTGTTCCTTCAACTACTAGGCATACTATGACAACCACATCCGTTGTTGTTAGGACTACATCACCTCCACCATGTGACACATCGCCCCCGAGAGTGGCTACATCATCTGAGTTGATCATAAGAGGTAATGACAAAGGTACTGATCTTCCATCTCTACATGAGAATGATGAATGCCTTGTCAATTTGAATGCACCATCTGATGAGCTACCCACTACTTTGATCACACCACCTATTTTAGAGGACTACGTTGATAATTTGACTTTGCCATGTGATCAAACAACTGAAATACCAACAATTTTGAGTGCACCCATTGAATTAACTATTGATGCAAAAGAACCAATGTTTAATCATTTTGATATGACCTCTAATCTTGATGATGATTCTGTGTTGAATGACTTATTGCATGTGTACTTATTTAAGCATGTTGTAGCATGTAAATTTGATGCAAGTAAGGTTTATTCACCAATGTTGGGATGGTTTAATGATGAACATTGTCAATCTTTTGAAATGAATAAGAGCTTCACTTATATGTGCAAACTGAGTTGCAATATTTTGATGCCTTCTACTTCTTGTGCTAATTTTTTGGCTTTAGGTTTTATGAATTATGCAAGTTACTCATCTATTCATGTGTCATATATGCAAAAATCAAGGGAAGTAAAAATGGATGACATATACATATACAACATGTACACCTTGTCTCTTTTGTTAGCCACATTTCAGATTAAGCAACGCCGAGGACGGCTTTATTTTCAAGAAGGGGAGGATGATGAGGACATGACTACCTTGGATATGACCAAAAATATTGCATATATGCATATTTGTCAGGTGATTTCTAGTGCAAACTATTCAATAATCTATTTATGTTATCCAGAACAAAAATACTTCACACACTTTTGTGTTTTGTCTAATTGCAGGTGTATGGGACATTTGTACAATCCACATATGAAGATAAGGAAGAAAGAGATGTTTATTTGCTGTCCAAAAAGTTCTCTCACGTCACTTTTGGCCCAAGAGAAGATAGAGTCCAAGTGATAGAGGCAAAGGTGTCCCGTCTTTCGATGAGATGGTGGATTTCGCTTTGGTGGAAGTCGACTTTGACGATCCGACTACGAACGTGCGAGGACGTCGCGCCTTAGCAATCGCTAAACCAACTCCGAGAGGTTATTGACCACGCCGGAGCACGATCAACCTGACCACGAGGGTCTGTTTCCTGCGAGCAAACGAAGAACAAGCAAGAAACTGAGATTGCAATCTGGATATTGCGAATATAAGATGAAAGCTTTATTGATCAAGGTGGGGTTCTGTGACGCCTTTGTCTGGTCGTTGAACACAAACGAAGTACGCGAAGTTGCAGCTATGGCGAACTTTTAATCTAAACAAAACCCAAAGTCTAAACGATGCCCTAAGGGCTGTATATATGGAGGAAGAGGGGGGAATTTCGTGGCCCTTGGTGGAGGGGTCCAAAATCAACCCTATCTCTTGTTTCCCCACACATACGGACTCTAAAAATAGCCTATACTTATGTATTTCGAAATTACATGGACCTGGCCCAATAATAAGGTGACGCAGCACCTAAAATAGCCTCGGGACGAAATTTATGAAGTGGCATCTTGTATATTTCGTCCAAGGCTTCATGCACCCATTATGGTGGCTTCAAAGTCCTGAAATCATCACTTGTAACTCCGTTCTTGTTCCCCTTGCGCATGCCATCATCTCCATGCTTGTTCTTGCTCCAATGTTCATCCTTCTCCAAGCTAGGCCCTTCATTTGTAAGCAAAACAAATGTATCCAATTTAGGCAGCATCATATTCTCATGAACATTAGAATCATTACCAAGAAACGAAAGTACCTGGTAATTTAGTTGGTGTGCACGGGCTCTAGTAATTGGTCCAGTATGTATAGCAGCAGGGGCTGTGGGTGTAACAATTGTATTGAAGTCCTCATCATCCTCCCCTTCTTGAAATGAAGTCGTCCTCGACGGAAGTTCATCTTCCTCACCCAAATAAGGCTTCAAATCTGCAATGTTAAAAGTGGGACTAACCCCAAAATCTGCAGACAGCTCAAGTTTATATGCATTATCATTTATTTTCTCTAACACCTTAAAGGGACCATCAGCACGTGGCATTAACTTTGATTTGCGCAAATCAGGAAATCTATCCTTACGCAAATGTAACCAAACAAGATCTCCAGGTGCAAACACAACATGTTTTCTACCCTTATCTCCAGCAAGTTTATATTTAGCATTCATACGCTCAATGTTTTCCTTAGTTAACTCATGCATTTTTAAAATCAATTCAGCATGTTGTTTAGCATCAAAATTAACCTTCTCCGAAGATGGAAGAGGCAACAAATCAATAGGTGCACGAGGTAGGAAACCATACACAACTTCAAAAGGGCACATCTTAGTAGTAGAATGCAATGAACGGTTATAAGCAAATTCAATATGAGGCAAGCATTCCTCCCACATTTTCTTCTTATTCTTCAAAACAGCCCTAAGCATAGTAGACAACGTTCTATTGACTACTTCAGTTTGTCCATCAGTTTGGGGGTGACAAGTAGTACTAAAAAGCAGTTTAGTCCCCAACTTAGCCCATAAACATCTCCAAAAGTGGCTAAGAAATTTAGTATCACGATCTGAAACAATAGTATTTGGCACACCATGCAAGCGAATAATTTCACGAAAGAACAAATCAGCAACATTAACAGCATCATCGCTTTTATGACATGGTATAAAGTGTGCCATTTTCGAGAATCTATCCACGACAACAAATATGCTATCCCTCCCCTTCTTTGTTCGAGGTAAACCTAAAACAAAGTCCATAGATATATCCTCCCAAGGAACACTAGGTACAGGCAAAGGCATATATAAACCATGAGGATTGAGTCGTGACTTAGCTTTTTGACATGTAGTGATAGAGGCAAAGGTGTCCCGTCTTTCGATGAGATGGTGGATTTCGCTTTGGTGGAAGTCGACTTTGACGATCCGACTACGAACGTGCGAGGACGTCGCGCCTTAGCAATCGCTAAACCAACTCCGAGAGGTTATTGACCACGCCGGAGCACGATCAACCTGACCACGAGGGTCTGTTTCCTGCGAGCAAACGAAGAACAAGCAAGAAACTAAGATTGCAATCTGGATATTGCGAATATAAGATGAAAGCTTTATTGATCAAGGTGGGGTTCTGTGACGCCTTTGTCTGGTCGTTGAACACAAACGAAGTACGCGAAGTTGCAGCTATGGCGAACTTTCAATCTAAACAAAACCCCAAAGTCTAAACGATGCCCTAAGGGCTGTATATATGGAGGAAGAGGGGGGGAATTTCGTGGCCCTTGGTGGAGGGGTCCGAAATCAACCCTATCTCTTGTTTCCCCACACATACGGACTCTAAAAATAGCCTATACTTATGTATTTCGAAATTACATGGGCCTGGCCCAATAATAAGGTGACGCAGCACCTAAAATAGCCTCGGGACGAAATTTATGAAGTGGCATCTTGTATATTTCGTCCAAGGCTTCATGCACCCATTATGGTGGCTTCAAAGTCCTGAAATCATCACTTGTAACTCCGTTCTTGTTTTCCTTGCGCATGCCATCATCTCCATGCTTGTTCTTGCTCCAATGTTCATCCTTCTCCAAGCTAGGCCCTTCATTTGTAAGAAAAACAAATGTATCCAATTTAGGCAGCATCATATTCTCATGAATATTAGAATCATTACCAAGAAACGAAAGTACCTGGTAATTTAGTTGGCGTGCACGAGCTCTAGTAATTGGTCCAGTATGTATAGCAGCAGGGGCTGTGGGTGTAACAATTGTATTGATGTCCTCATCATTGCTTCCTATGACCCCTGATTCCATTTTGAAAGATGATATTAATAGAGCTAATAAAGCACAACAGGAGAAGAATAAGAGTGAAAATCAGATTGTGGCAAAAGAATTTGAGCAACAAATGAAGCCTAATAATGAACCATCTAGTGTTGCTTCTGAAATTAAATTGAAAAGTGCATGTTTATTTGCCACCAAATCTGATATTGATGAGCTAGATTTCAGCAAATCTGTTTGCTATGCTTTTGTGTGCAAAGAGGCATTATTTTCATTCGAGGACGTGCCTTCCTCTTTGCCTCCTGCTGTCACTAACATTTTGCAGGAGTTCGCTGACGTTTTTCCACAAGACGTGCCACCGGGATTACCGCCTATTCGAGGGATTGAGCATCAGATCGACTTAATTCCCGGTGCTTCACTGCCAAACCGTGCACCATACCGTACCAATCCAGAGGAGACGAAAGAGATTATGCGTCAAGTACAAGAGCTTCTCGACAAAGGTTATATACGCGAATCCCTTAGTCCTTGTGCTGTTCCTATTATTCTAGTGCCGAAAAAGGATGGTACATCACGTATGTGTGTTGATTGTAGAGGCATTAATAATATTACTATTCGTTATCGTCATCCTATTCCTAGGCTAGATGATATGCTTGATGAATTGAGTGGCTCTACAATATTTTCCAAAGTTGATTTGCGTAGTGGATACCATCAAATTCGTATGAAATTGGGAGATGAATGGAAAACAGCATTTAAAACTAAGTTTGGATTATATGAGTGGTTAGTCATGCCTTTTGGGTTAACTAATGCGCCTAGTACTTTCATGAGACTAATGAACGAAGTTTTACGTGCTTTCATTGGACGATTTGTGGTAGTCTATTTTGATGATATACTGATTTATAGCAGATCTTTGGAAGAACATTTGGAACATTTACGTGCTGTTTTTATTGCTCTACGTGATGCACGTTTGTTTGGTAACCTTGGGAAGTGCACCTTTTGCACCGACTGAGTATCTTTTCTTGGCTATGTTGTTACTCCACAGGGAATTGAAGTTGACAAAGCCAAGATTGAAGCTATTGAGAGTTGGCCGCAGCCCAAAACGGTCACACAAGTGAGGAGTTTTCTTGGCCTCGCTGGATTCTATAGGCGTTTTGTGAGAGATTTCAGCACCATTGCTGCACCTCTCAACGAGCTTACAAAGAAGGATGTGCCTTTTGTTTGGGGTACTGCACAGGAAGAAGCCTTCACGGTATTGAAAGATAAGTTGACACATGCTCCTTTACTCCAACTTCCTGATTTTAATAAGACTTTTGAGCTTGAATGTGATGCTAGTGGAATTGGATTAGGAGGTGTGTTATTACAAGATGGCAAACCTGTTGCATACTTTTCTGAAAAA
The DNA here is from genome assembly GCF_018294505.1 of Triticum aestivum. Lineage (NCBI taxonomy): Eukaryota > Viridiplantae > Streptophyta > Magnoliopsida > Poales > Poaceae > Triticum > Triticum aestivum. The sequence goes on from NC_057810.1 coordinate 333,578,181, forward strand.
TTGAGTGGGCCTAGTCTGAATTATTCTACTTATGATAAAGAATTATATGCTCTTATTCGGACTTTAGAAACATGGCAACATTATTTATGGCCCAAAGAATTTGTTATACATTCTGATCATGAATCTTTGAAACATATTAAAAGTCAAGCTAAACTGAATCGTAGACATGCTAAATGGGTTGAATTCATTGAGACTTTCCCTTATGTCATTAAACACAAGAAGGGAAAAGAAAATGTTATTGCTGATGCATTGTCTCGTCGCTATACTATGCTTTCACAACTTGACTTCAAAATATTTGGTTTAGAGACCATCAAAGATCAATATGTGCATGATGCTGATTTTAAAGATGTAATGCAGAATTGTAAAGAAGGAAGAATGTGGGACAAGTTTGTCATTAACGATGGATTTGTGTTTCGTGCTAACAAGCTATGCATTCCAGCTAGCTCCGTTCGTCTTTTGTTGTTGCAGGAGGCGCATGGAGGAGGATTAATGGGACACTTTGGCGTGAAGAAGACGGAGGACGTACTTGCTACACATTTCTTTTGGCCAAAGATGAGACGGGATGTTGAGCGTTTTATTGCTCGATGCACTACATGTCAAAAAGCTAAGTCACGACTCAATCCTCATGGTTTATATATGCCTTTGCCTGTACCTAGTGTTCCTTGGGAGGATATATCTATGGACTTTGTTTTAGGTTTACCTCGAACAAAGAAGGGGAGGGATAGCATATTTGTTGTCGTGGATAGATTCTCGAAAATGGCACACTTTATACCATGTCATAAAAGCGATGATGCTGTTAATGTTGCTGATTTGTTCTTTCGTGAAATTATTCGCTTGCATGGTGTGCCAAATACTATTGTTTCAGATCGTGATACTAAATTACTTAGCCACTTTTGGAGATGTTTATGGGCTAAGTTGGGGACTAAACTGCTTTTTAGTACTACTTGTCACCCCCAAACTGATGGACAAACTGAAGTAGTCAATAGAACGTTGTCTACTATGCTTAGGGCTGTTTTGAAGAATAATAAGAAAATGTGGGAGGAATGCTTGCCTCATATTGAATTTGCTTATAATCGTTCATTGCATTCTACTACTAAGATGTGCCCTTTTGAAGTTGTGTATGGTTTCCTACCTCGTGCACCTATTGATTTGTTGCCTCTTCCATCTTCGGATTTTGGGGTTAGTCCCACTTTTAACATTGCAGATTTGAAGCCTTATTTGGGTGACGAAGATGAACTTCCGTCGAGGACGACTTCATTTCAAGAAGGGGAGGATGATGAGGACATCAATACAATTGTTACACCCACAGCCCCTGCTGCTATACATACTGGACCAATTACTAGAGCTCGTGCACGCCAACTAAATTACCAGGTACTTTCGTTTCTTGGTAATGATTCTAATGTTCATGAGAATATGATGCTGCCTAAATTGGATACATTTGTTTTGCTTACAAATGAAGGGCCTAGCTTGGAGAAGGATGAACATTGGAGCAAGAACAAGCATGGAGAAAAGTATGCAACAGGTTTGCCATCTTGTAATAACACACCTCCTAATCCAATTCCACTAGCATCACATTCAAGCTCAAAAGTCTTATTAAAATCAGGAAGTTGGAGTAAAGGAGCATGTGTCAACTTATCTTTCAATACCGTGAAGGCTTCTTCCTGTGCGGTACCCCAAACAAAAGGCACATCCTTCTTTGTAAGCTCGTTGAGAGGTGCAGCAATGGTGCTGAAATCTCTCACAAAACGCCTATAGAATCCAGCGAGGCCAAGAAAACTCCTCACTTGTGTGACCGTTTTGGGCTGCGGCCAACTCTCAATAGCTTCAATCTTGGCTTTGTCAACTTCAATTCCCTGTGGAGTAACAACATAGCCAAGAAAAGATACTCGGTCGGTGCAAAAGGTGCACTTCCCAAGGTTACCAAACAAACGTGCATCACGTAGAGCAATAAAAACAGCACGTAAATGTTCCAAATGTTTTTCCAAAGATCTGCTATAAATCAGTATGTCATCAAAGTAAACTACCACAAATCGTCCAATGAAAGCACGTAAAACTTCGTTCATTAATCTCATGAAAGTACTAGGTGCATTAGTTAACCCAAAAGGCATGACTAACCACTCATATAATCCAAACTTAGTTTTAAATGCTGTTTTCCATTCATCTCCCAATTTCATACGAATTTGATGGTAGCCACTACGCAAATCAACTTTGGAGAATATTGTAGAGCCACTCAATTCATCAAGCATATCATCTAGCCTAGGAATAGGATGACGATAACGAATAGTAATATTATTAATGCCTCTACAATCAACACACATACGTGATGTACCATCCTTTTTCGGCACTAGAATAATAGGAACAGCACAAGGACTAAGGGATTCGCGTATATAACCTTTGTCGAGAAGCTCTTGTACTTGACGCATAATCTCCTTCGTCTCCTCTGGATTGGTACTGATAGGGGCAAAGGTGTCCCGTCTTTCGATGAGATGGTGGATTTCACTTTGGTGGAAGTCGACTTTGACGATTCGACTACGAACGTGCGAGGACGTCACGCCTTAGCAATCGCTAAACCAACTCCGAGAGGTTATTGACCATGCCGGGGCACGATCAACCTGACCACGAGGGTCTGTTTCCTGCAAGCAAACGAAGAACAAGCAAGAAACTAAGATTGCAATCTGGATATTGCGAATATAAGATGAAAGATTTATTGATCAAGGTGGGGTTCTGTGACGCCTTTGTCTGGTCGTTGAACACAAACGAAGTACGCGAAGTTGCAGCTATGGCGAACTTTTAATCTAAACAAAACCCAAAGTCTAAACGATGCCCTAAGGGCTGTATATATGGAGGAAGAGGGGGGGAATTTCGTGGCCCTTGGTGGAGGGGTCCGAAATCAACCCTATCTCTTGTTTCCCCACACATACGGACTCTAAAAATAGCCTATACTTATGTATTTCGAAATTACATGGGCCTGGCCCAATAATAAGGTGACGCAGCACCTAAAATAGCCTCGGGACGAAATTTATGAAGTGGCATCTTGTATATTTCGTCCAAGGCTTCATGCACCCATTATGGTGGCTTCAAAGTCCTGAAATCATCACTTGTAACTCTGTTCTTGTTTCCCTTGCGCATGCCATCATCTCCATGCTTGTTCTTGCTCCAATGTTCATCCTTCTCCAAGCTAGGCCCTTCATTTGTAAGCAAAACAAATGTATCCAATTTAGGCAGCATCATACTCTCATGAACATTAGAATCATTACCAAGAAACGAAAGTACCTGGTAATTTAGTTGGCGTGCACGAGCTCTAGTAATTGGTCCAGTATGTATAGCAGCAGGGGTTGTGGGTGTAACAATTGTATTGGTGTCCTCATCAGGTACGGTATGGTGCACGGTTTGGCAGTGAAGCACCGGGAATTAAGTCAATCTGATGCTCAATCCCTCGAATATGCGGTAATCCCGGTGGCACGTCTTGTGGAAAAACGTCAGCGAACTCCTGCAAAATGTTAGTGACAGCAGGAGGCAAAGAGGAAGGCACATCCTCGAATGAAAATAATGCCTCTTTGCACACAAAAGCATAGCAAACATATTTGCTGAAATCTAGCTCATCAATATCAGATTTGGTGGCAAATAAACATGCACTTTTCAATTTAATTTCAGAAGCAGCACTAGATGGTTTATTATTAGGCTTCATTTGTTGCTCAAATTCTTTTGCCACAATCTGATTTTCACTCTTATTCTTCTCCTGTTGTGCTTTATTAGCTCTATTAATATCATCTTTCAAAATGGAATCAGGAGTCATAGGAAGCAAAGTAATATTTTTATCCTTATGAACAAGAGTATAGTGATTGTTCCTACCATGGTGTACAGAATTTTTATCAAATTGCCATGGTCTACCAAGTAATAAGGAACATGCTTGCATAGGTACCACATCACAATCAACATAATCAGCATATGTAGAGATACTAAAATGCACACGAACAGTACGTGTTACCTTAACCTTGCCGCTGTTGTTGAAACATTGGATGTAGTAAGGATGTGGATGTGGTCTTGTGGTGAGAGAAAGCTTCTCCACCATCTCCATGCTAGCCAAGTTGTTGCAGCTCCCTCCGTCTATTATGACGCGCACAGAACGTTCCTTCACAACTCCCTTGGTATGGAACAAATTGTGCCTATGATTTTGCTCAGCTTGTGTGACCTGCACACTCAAAACACGTTGAGCAACTAAACATTCATACCTGTCAGCGTCTTCAGGAGCCATGTATTGCGTCTCATGATCAGAATCATCTCCACCATGTTCTTCACGTGTAATAAGAGCCAATGTCTCCTCATCATAGTCACTACCGGACTCATATCCACCATCCGCGGTAGCAATCATCACACGCGGAGATTTGCATTCCCTCGCATAATGACCTCCTCCCTTACAACGACGACAAATAATATCACTAGTGTGCCCTGTTGATGCCATGGAAGAAGAAGAACGTTGTGCAGGCCCCGCAGGTGCGCTCTTGGCAGATAATGGTGGTTGTGCCTGTTTTCTTGTATCACGGCTGGAGGTGGCACCGGATGGAGGTGCTGGTGCAGTTGAAGTAGAAGATGCACGTGGTGTCCATGATGAAGGTCGGCCTGCAGAAAAGTTAGTTCGCCCCAATGCTTGTCGATCCTGCACTTCACGTTCAGCTTTACAAGCAAGATGGAATAAACGAGTGATATTAGTATACTCCTTATAGTCTAGAATGGTCTGAATCTCTCTATTTAATCCACCCAGAAAACGTGCAAGCATAGCTTCATTCTCCTCAACAATACCACATCTAATCATGCCAGTTTGTAATTCCTGATAATATTCTTCTACAGAATTTTTCCCTTGTCTTAAACGCTGCAATTTTTGAAGCAATTCACGTTGATAATATGGTGGAACCCAACGCGTACGCATAGCAGTTTTCAAAGCAGCCCAAGTAGTTGGAATAGGATATAATCTATAATGTTCAGACCACCATACACATGCAAAACTAGTGAAAGCACAAACAACAGCAGCAACTCGTCTCTCCTCAGGATATTGTAAACATGTAAATCGTTGTTCAGTTTCTAACTCCCAAGTAAGATATATATCAGGAACATATCTACCCTCAAATGGTGGAATATTCAATTTCAGTTTAGGAATATGGACATCATCTCGTACCTGAGGTGGTGGTGCAGGCCTACCATTACGAATATATACATGAGGTCGACCTGCTGGTGGTGGTGCTGGTGGCTGCTCGTAGATCTGATTTTGATCAACCTCATCCTCATAATCGCCCGCATACTCATCATCCTCCTGGGTACCAGCAGCAGCAGTAGCAGGAGCCAAAGAAGCACCAACAGCAGTAGCAGCGGCACCAGAATTTTGTCCTGGCTCAATAGGAACATGTTGTGCTCGTCCATACTGATTCGGAAGGGGGCGTAGTTGTTGTTGTTGCAGAGGTGCGACAGGTGCAGCCGGTGGTGGAAGACGCGCAAGCAGTTCATTAAATCTGTTATCGAGCTTTGTTTCGAACATCTTCTCAAGGCCAGTGATCTTCTCCATGGCCTCTTCAAAATTGTTCAGCACATCTTGTACCTGTTCAGTCATCATTTGCTGATACTTATCATGAAGCTCCTTGTTCGATAAGTTCTCCCAGTCAATCTCGTCGGCTTGTGATCCTGGCATGGTTAGCAGCAATAGAAACACACAAGAATATGATCCTACAGACTACTAAGAAGTGGTGGTGGTGTATCACAAATCCGTCAAGCAAATCTCAAATTCTTACCAGTTCTTACCCAGCAGCAGGCGGTGATCGGCAACCGTTGTAGTCAAAAACTCTCAAAGCTTGGATAGAGCAATTACCAGGGAGAGTCAAACACACGACGTAGATGTATGTGGAGCTGGGAAGGCTTATAGTATGGTAGCAAAAAGGGTCAGCAATAATCAATTCAGAGATGCAAAGTTGAATAAACGCTCAACGACGGTACAGTGCTGGTCCTAGGCTAGACTGTGCTAGAGACGCGAGCCTAGAACACCAACAAAATCACGGCGCGGCACGTAAACAAGGGAAAAGCACACTCTGAAATTTTTTTTGCGCTCTTTTTTTTGCGCTCTTTTTCTTTTGTGCTGCTTTTTTTTTGCGAAAAATCACTATAATGGCGAGTGTCTCAAAACTCTTCCTAGGTCAAACTGACAGGATGGGCACGAATTTTTTTTTTCGACTGCCCGGACCCAAAAACTGGAAACGGGTCAAAAAAAACTTCCTATAATGGCACCTGTCTCAAAACACTCAGAAACACCTAAAAATAGGATAGCCAGAAATTTTTTCGAAAAATGCGTTTTCGAAAATTTTTGGGCCTAAACGGAGCGTGGCTACCCGAGAAGGAAACCTACTCCGGCAAGGAAACACGAATCGGAATCTAGGTGGATCTCGAAAACAAACCTAATATGACAAGAACTCGGATTGGTGGTGGATATATGGTGGTAGATGGCAGCGGTGGTGGTATATGACAGCTGTGGTGGTATATGGATACAGATTCGAAGCGGTGGCGGATAAGCGGTGGTGGTAGATGGCAGGGGTGATGATGATGGTGCGGCGGCGGCATGACAACTTATGACCAGAACTCGAAACTCTAAAAGACTAGACTCTAAGACCAGCAACTAGAAACGACGATGCAACCGCAAATTCAACAAAGCAAAACCCTAAAAAGATTATGCAAAGGCTCAGATTGGTTCGGATATGATGAACTAACCCTAATTTTTTTTGTGGCTTTTTCGTGGACTGTAGGTATGAAGAACAGACTCGATCTAAACTACGAAAAACTGTAAAATCTCACCGAGCAACCTGGAAATCAGATACCACTTGATAGAGGCGAGGGTCCCGATCTTTCGATGAGATGATAACTATCGATTTGGTGGAGACGACTTCGACAATCCGACTACAAACGTGCACGACGTTGCGCCTTAGCAATCGCTAAACCAATCTCCTGAGGTTACTGACGATGCCGGAAGCACGGTCAGCCTGACCACGAAGGTCTATTCCTGCAAGCAATCGAAGAACGAGCAAGAATATGATAAAGCAATCTGAATATTGCAAATATATATGAGGTATTGATAATGGTGGGGATCCGTAAGCGGTCTTGGTCTGGTTGTTGGACACAAACGAAGTACACGAAGTTGCAATGGCTAACTTTTAACTAAACAAATCCCCAAAGTCTAAACGATGCCCTAAGGGCTGTATATATGGAGGAAGAGGGGGGAATTTCGTGGCCCTTGGTGGAGGGGTCCGAAATCAACCCTATCTCTTGTTTCCCCACACATATGGACTCTAAAAATAGCCTATACTTGTGTATTTCGAAATTACATGGGCCTGGCCCAATAATAAGGTGACGCAGCACCTAAAATAGCCTCGGGACGAAATTTATGAAGTGGCATCTTGTATATTTCGTCCAAGGCTTCATGCACCCATTATGGTGGCTTCAAAGTCCTGAAATCATCACTTGTAACTCCGTTCTTGTTCCCCTTGCGCGTGCCATCATCTCCATGCTTGTTCTTGCTCCAATGTTCATCCTTCTCCAAGCTAGGCCCTTCATTTGTAAGCAAAACAAATGTATCCAATTTAGGCAGCATCATATTCTCATGAACATTAGAATCATTACCAAGAAACGAAAGTACCTGGTAATTTAGTTGGCGTGCACGAGCTCTAGTAATTGGTCCAGTATGTATAGCAGCAGGGGCTGTGGGTGTAACAATTGTATTGATGTCCTCATCAGTTGTTGTGGACCTATTTTCTAAGATGGCACATTTCATTTCGTGCAACTAGATAGACGATGCTTCACATGATGCAAATCACTTTTGCAGGGAAATCTTGCGCCTCCATGGAGTACCAAAGACAATCGTCTCTGACCGCGACGTCAAGTTCTTGAGTTACTTATGGAAGACTCTATGCGCCAAGCTCGGAATCAAGCTCTTGTTCTTATCCGCATACCATCCTCAAACTGACGGCCAAACAGAGGTGACAAACCGGACACTATCCACTCTACTTCGCGTGTTGATCAAGAAGAACATCAAGGAGTGGGAGGCATGTCTACCCATCGCCGAGTACGCCTACAACTATGCAAGACATTCGACTACCGGCAAGTCCCCCTTCGAGGTCGTCTACGGCTTCAACCCATTGTCCCCATTGGACATTCTACCTCTACCTCTACAAGAGCGCACCAACATGGATGTGAGTGCACGAGCAAGCTACATCAAGAAGATGCATGAATATACAAGGAACATCATCGAGCGCCAAGTACATCGACTAGCGACCAAGCTCAACGTCAACAAACAACCAATGACCTTCAACATAGGTGATCTCGTGTGGCTACACCTTCGCAAGGACCGCTTCCCCAACGAATGCAAGTCCAAACTACTACCTCGAGCTGATGGACCATTCAAGGTGCTAGCACGCTACAACGACAACGCCTACAAGATTGAACTCCCACGAGACAAGTACAACATGAGCGACATCTTCAACGTCAAAGACCTCTCACCTTTCAATGGTGATGAAGATTTTGATCTGAGGTCGGATCTTTCCCAAGGGAGGGGAGATAATGCGGAGCATCCTTCCATCATCCCCATGGACATCCAACCCCACGAGGACCCATGACAAGAGCTAGAGCACGTGCTTTGGAAACCGAGGTGAACTCCTTCCTACTAGACTTGCATATGGACAAAAATGGAACATGTCTACTACCTCACCAAAATATGCAATGCCTCCTTAGGTATGAAGAGGAACACCACCAAGGAGCTCTGGAGCATCCCCAAGAAGAAGGAAGACCACCCCAAGGCCGTACGAATCAAGACGGAGTGCAACAGCAGCAACACAGGAAGTCCCAGGTGACCCCGTGTGCACGGGCCCCCGAGACCCCGTGCCCACGGGCTACACAGGAAACAGGCACTGGAGCACCCCGTGCACACGGGCCTGTACCGTGCCCACGGGACCCCCGTGCGCACGGGCCCAACTTACCCCGTGCGCACGGGCCTCCCAGGATGGCCGACTGAGATTGCATCTTCGGCTCCCCTTCTTCTCCTTCGACCCCAAGGCTATATATTCCATACCTAGGACCATGTTTAGGGTTAGCAAAGTATTAGATGAGATCTTGGCGAGCTTTGCTCCATTACCTTCCCTCTTTGAGGATCAAGACCCCATAGGGAAGAATCCTTGAGGATTTCAAGACCTCCATTGGGAGAAGACTACCTTCAAGACCCCTCTTCCTTTGGATTTGGGATGAACTTTGCCATTGTATCTTTCCTTTGATTGTGTTTGTGACTTGTGGATCTTTTGTTGTTACTCTAGTGGATGTGTAATCGGGAATTGTTGGAGTGATTACCTCTTGTGTTCATCTTTGTGTCCTTGTTGTTCTTGTGGTTTCTCTCCTTTTCCCCCTCCAAGTGTGAAAAGGTCCTTCCTAGGGTTCTACCCTACATCACTCATTGGGGAAAATATCTTGGAATTCCTGCAAAAAAGATTGAAACACTAAAGGTAGCTCGTGAGGGGTGTTAGTTTTAGGTTCTCCATCCTTTCACACAAGGACAAAGTGCATCCCACTCGATCGGTTCTCACACACTTCCCTCATCTCACTTTTTGTGGCAAATAGTATGAGGTTTTTCTCTCTAGGCGAAGAGGCGCTCAAGTTTGGCTTGTGGCTCTCACTCACTTTTTGGTGGATCTCTTTTTCACTCTTCTCTCTATAGTGGGTGGCTTGCTTGTCGGCTATCACTTGACTAGGTGACATAGGTCATAGCACATATTCTTTCCCTTTCGTCTTGAAGCTATAGTGATTGGTACGCCCATTGTGGAAGACACCACGGTCGAATTGCCATGGTCGACCAAGAAGGAGGTGGCGAACGGTCATTGGGACCACATCACACTCCAAAGTGTCCTCATATGCACCAATTTTGAAGGAGACTTGGACCGTATGCTCAACTCGTATAGTGCCGGAGTCACTTAGCCATTGAACCTTGTATGGGTGCGGATGCTTCCTCTTGACCAATTGAAGCTTGGGGCATAGTTCTTCACTTGCCAAGTTGTGGCAACTACCTCCGTCGATGATGACCTTGGCGGACCTTCCATTGATCCCGGCCTTTGTATGGAAGATGTGGCATCATTGGTCTTCCTCTTGTTGATGTTGAAAAGTCAAGACCTTGGAGACAACAAGAGCGGGGCTCGTATCTTCATCACAAAAGACTTGGTCATCTTCATCTTCATTCACTCGCCTATGCATGGCCACTTGCTCAATAGCTTCCATTTCATCTTCACTCATTGAGTCGTAGGTGCCATCGTCGTTGAGGATCATGGTGCGCTTGTTTGTGCATTCATAGAACTTGTGGCCTCGGCCGCCGCAAGTGAAACACTTGAAGGAGCTTGTGATAGAGGCGGGGGTGTCCCGATCTTTCGATGAGATGATAACTATCGATTTGGTGAAGATGACTTTGACGATCCGACTACAAACGTGCACGACGTTGCGCCTTAGCAATCGCTAAACCAACTCCGAAAGGTTATTGACCACGCTGGAGCACAATCAACCTGACCACGAAGGTCTATTCCTGCAAGCAATCAAAGAACAAGCAAGAATATGATAAAAGCAATCTGAATATTGCGAGTATATATGAAGTATTGATAAAGGTGGGGATCCGTAAGCGGTCTTGGTCTGGTCGTTGGACACAAACGAAGTACACGAAGTTGCAATGGCTAACTTTTAACTAAACAAATCCCAAGGAAAAGCTACTAGATGGATCTACTTATATAGGAGCAAGGGGTGGCGGCCAAGGAGGTGGGAGGACGTCCCAAGGCAGCCTAAAACTAAATCTAGGTCGTACAAGGCCAATGGGCCCAAGTGGAGGTGATGTAACACCTTTGGACTTGTAGTTTGACTCGGATTCTGCTGCAGCATCAGCTTGTTTCGTCCACAACTCAACGCTCCGGACGAATTTGAAGGTGATTCCAATTGGGTTGGAAAGTGCACGAAATCTAGTTTCCAACAAAAAAAGAATCACCCAATTCGGAGTCCGTATGAAAAACTTGTGTGCGTTTTGAGTCAGATATGTCTGTGCAGTCCGAATCTGAATCCAGAACGTGAGAGACTTGGACTCTATCTTCTCTTGGGCCAAAAGTGACGTGAGAGAACTTTTTGGACAGCAAATAAACATCTCTTTCTTCCTTATCTTCATATGTGGATTGTACAAATGTCCCATACACCTGCAATTAGACAAAACACAAAAGTGTGTGAAGTATTTTTGTTCTGGATAACATAAATAGATTATTGAATAGTTTGCACTAGAAATCACCTGACAAATATGCATATATGCAATATTTTTGGTCATATCCAAGGTAGTCATGTCCTCATCATCCTCCCCTTCTTGAAAATAAAGCCGTCCTCGGTGTTGCTTAATCTGAAATGTGGCTAACAAAAGAGACAAGGTGTACATGTTGTATATGTATATGTCATCCATTTTTACTTCCCTTGATTTTTCCATATATGATACATGAATAGATGAGTAACATGCATAGTTCATAAAATCTAAAGCCAAAAAATTAGCACAAGAAGTAGAAGGCATGAAAATATTGCAACTCAGTTTGCACATATAAGTGAAGCTCTTATTCATTTCAAAAGATTGATAATGTTCATCATTAAACCATCCCAACATTGGTGAATAAACCTTACTTGCATCAAATTTACATGCTACAACATGGTTAAATAAGCAAACATGCAATAAGTCATTCAACACAGAATCATCACCAAGATTAGAGGTCATATCAAAATGATTAAACATTGGTTCTTTTGCATCAATAGTTAATTCAATGGGTGCACTCAAAATTGTTGGTATTTCAGTTGTTTGATCACATGGCAAAGTCAAATTATCAATGTAGTCCTCTAAAATAGGTGGTGTGATCAAAGTAGTGGGTAGCTCATCAGATGGTGCATTCAAATTGACAAGGCATTCGTCATTCTCATGTAGAGATGGAAGATCAGTACCTTTGTCATTACCTCTTATGATCAACTCAGATGATGTAGCCACTCTCGGGGGCGATGTGTCACATGGTGGAGGTGATGTAGTCCTGACAACAACGGATGTGGTTGTCATAGTATGCCTAGTAGTTGAAGGAACAATCATATAAACTCTTAGAATGTGCACCGTGCGCTTGTTCTCCTCGTGGCCAACACGTCGTTTTATTTCCTGTTCAGCTTTGCAAGCAAGATGAAACAAATGGTCCATAGGATAACACTCTTCATGAATTAGTATCTCTTGAATATCACGGTTTAATCGTCCCCAAAATATATCCATAAAATCATCTTCACTTTCTTCTAAAGAGGAATGCAACAAGGTAGTTTGTAAATCATCATAATATTTTGTTACAGTTTCACTACCTTGTTTTAAGTGTTGCAACTTCTTAATCATGTCACGAGTATAATAAGCAGGGACGAAAGTATGTCGCATGGCAAGTTTCAAATCATCCCAAGTAGTAGGTATATAATCAGGGTGTAACCGACAATATTCACTCCACCAAACCAAAGCATAACCAGTGAAAGAACCAACCGCAACCTTAACGTTTTTATGTTCATTGAAATTATGGGAAGCAAATATATTTTTTATGTCGAACTCCCATTCAATATATAAAGCAGGTTTAAAACGGCCATTAAATGGTGGTATAGATACATTAACCTGATCATGTGCATTTGGATGTTTGTGCACCTCTCGTGACGGTTGTGGTATTTGCAAAGGTGGTGGCACGTCTCCCGCGATCGACAAAGCCCATGAATTGACTCTGGATCCTGTCATGATTAGTAGAACAAGAAACAAAACCCAAAAATAATGTTCCTATAACTACTAGGATGTGGTGGTAAAACGCTCAAAGTAAAGCAAATATCAATGTCTTACAAGTTCTTACCATGCAGCAGGCGGTGATCGGCAACCAGCGGTGTCAACTAACTCCGAATATTGAGTAAAGCGATTGCCAGGGGAGCGTACGTAAAAACGGTGTAGAAATATGTGGAGCTGGGTTGGCTATATATGGTAGCAAAAGATTAGCAATAATCAATTCAAAGATGCAATGTTGAATAAACGCTCAATGACGGTACTGTGCTGGTCCTAGGCTAGACCGGACTAGAGACGCGAGCCTAGAACACTAATGAGGTCACGGCGTAGCACAACTAGCATCAATGAAGGATACTAAGTAGCTCTTGACAGCAAGATATAAGTGAAGATCACAACGGCAGTGAAAATAATGATGAAAAACAACTGCCAAGCAGGATATACAACAACTCTCTCTCCAACTTTCCTCTTGAAAAGTTTGAGACAATTTTCTGATAAATTCTTTCAAAGAATGCTACTAACTCAAGCTTTCCAATGCAAAAAGAATCACTCAATTCCGAGTTGATATGAGGAGTCAAAGAATTCTAAAACTGGCCTGAAAAATTGGAACAAGCTGTGTTCACGAACTTCGGAGGGCAAAAAGACCTATTTAGAAGACGATTTTGAGGTGTCAAATATTGAACTTGTTTCTGCAACTATTTAGATGCGGCTCGTTGCTAGCTTCAATTTGAGTACTCACGGAGTCAAAACGGACTTCGTATGAGGAAGATACACCTGTTTTACTGAACAGTGCGCAAAACAGATTCCAATCCGAATTCAGGTACGCGATTGATTCTAGATAGATCCAATTTTTTTTCTTCTCTCTTTTTTTTCTCACCCTTTTTTTTATTTTTCTTCTCTCTCTTTTTCTTTTTTTTTTCTTTCCTTTTTTCTCTTTTTTTTTCTTTATCTTTTTTTTCTTTCCAAGACAAACTAGATAAGATGCAGATTGGATCAGGCGAAGATGTGAATGACCTCAACTATGATTATAACAATGAACAGTGCGTAGCACATGGTGGAAATTAATAGATGGGATGGTGGACAGCGGAAGGGATAATGATGCAGCGGCGGCGTGACTAATGTGAACAGAACTCGAAACTCTAAAGGAACTAGACACTAAGACCAGCAATTGACACGACGATGCAACCGATAATTCAACTATGCAAGCAATGAATAGAAAATTGCAAAGGCTCAGACTGGCTTGGATAAAGGATGAACAGATCTAACTTTTTTTGTGTGGCTTTTTCTTGGACAATAGGTAAGAAAATAAATCTAATCTAGGAAAACTGGAAATTCTCACCGAGCAACCTGAAAACTGATACCACTTGATAGAGGCGGGGGTGTCCCGATCTTTCGATGAGATGATAACTATCGATTTGGTGAAGATGACTTTGACGATCCGACTACAAACGTGCACGACGTTGCGCCTTAGCAATCGCTAAACCAACTCCGAAAGGTTATTGACCACGCTGGAGCACAATCAACCTGACCACAAAGGTCTATTCCTGCAAGCAATCGAAGAACAAGCAAGAATATGATAAAAGCAATCTGAATATTGCGAGTATATATGAAGTATTGATAAAGGTGGGGATCCGTAAGCGGTCTTGGTCTGGTCGTTGGACACAAACGAAGTACACGAAGTTGCAATGGCTAACTTTTAACTAAACAAATCCCAAGGAAAAGCTACTAGATGGATCTACTTATATAGGAGCAAGGGGTGGCGGCCAAGGAGGTGGGAGGACGTCCCAAGGCAGCCTAAAACTAAATCTAGGTCGTACAAGGCCAATGGGCCCAAGTGGAGGTGATGTAACACCTTTGGACTTGTAGTTTGACTCGGATTCTGCTGCAGCATCAGATTGTTTCGTCGACAACTCAACGCTCCGGACGAATTTGAAGGTGATTCCAATTGGGTTGGAAAGTGCACGATATCTAGTTTCCAACAAAAAAAGAATCACCCAATTCGGAGTCCGTATGAAAAACTTGTGTGCGTTTTGAGTCAGGTATGTCTGTGCAGTCCGAATCTGAATCCAGAACGTGAGAGACTTGGACTCTATCTTCTCTTGGGCCAAAAGTGACGTGAGAGAACTTTTTAGACAGCAAAGAAACATCTCTTTCTTCCTTATCTTCATATGTGGATTGTACAAATGTCCCATACACCTGCAATTAGACAAAACACAAAAGTGTGTGAAGTATTTTTGTTCTGGATAACATAAATAGATTATTGAATAGTTTGCACTAGAAATCACATGACAAATATGCATATATGCAATATTTTTGGTCATATCCAAGGTAGTCATGTCCTCATCATCCTCCCCTTCTTGAAAATAAAGCCGTCCTCGGCGTTGCTTAATCTGAAATGTGGCTAACAAAAGAGACAAGGTGTACATGTTGTATATGTATATGTCATCCATTTTTACTTCCCTTGATTTTTGCATATATGACACATGAATAGATGAGTAACTTGCATAGTTCATAAAATCTAAAGCCAAAAAATTAGCACAAGAAGTAGAAGGCATGAAAATATTGCAACTCAGTTTGCACATATAAGTGAAGCTCTTATTCATTTCAAAAGATTGACAATGTTCATCATTAAACCATCCCAACATTGGTGAATAAACCTTACTTGCATCAAATTTACATGCTACAAAATGCTTAAATAAGCAAACATGCAATAAGTCATTCAACACAGAATCATCACCAAGATTAGAGGTCATATCAAAATGATTAAACATTGGTTCTTTTGCATCAATAGTTAATTCAATGGGTGCACTCAAAATTGTTGGTATTTCAGTTGTTTGATCACATGGCAAAGTCAAATTATCAACGTAGTCCTCTAAAATAGGTGGTGTGATCAAAGTAGTGGGTAGCTCATCAGATGGTGCATTCAAATTGACAAGGCATTCATCATTCTCATGTAGAGATGGAAGATCAGTACCTTTGTCATTACCTCTTATGATCAACTCAGATGATGTAGCCACTCTCGGGGGCGATGTGTCACATGGTGGATGTGATGAAGTCCTGACACTTGATAGAGGCGGGGGTGTCCCGATCTTTCGATGAGATGATAACTATCGATTTGGTGGAGACGACTTTGACGATCCGACTACAAACGTGCACGACGTTGCGCCTTAGCAATCGCTAAACCAATCTCCTGAGGTTACTGACGATGCCGGAAGCACGGTCAGCCTGACCACGAAGGTCTATTCCTGCAAGCAATCGAAGAACGAGCAAGAATATGATAAAGCAATCTGAATATTGCAAATATATATGAAGTATTGATAATGGTGGGGATCCGTAAGCGGTCTTGGTCTGGTCGTTGGACACAAACGAAGTACACGAAGTTGCAATGGCTAACTTTTAACTAAACAAATCCCAAGGAAAAGCTACTAGATGGATCTACTTATATAGGAGCAAGGGGTGGCGGCCAAGGAGGTGGGAGGACGTCCCAAGGCATCCTAAAACTAAATCTAGGTCGTACAAGGCCAATGGGCCCAAGTGGAGGTGATGTAACACCTTTGGACTTGTAGTTTGACTCGGATTCTGCTGCAGCATCAGATTGTTTCGTCCACAACTCAACGCTCTGGACGAATTTGAAGGTGATTCCAATTGGGTTGGAAAGTGCACGAAATCTAGTTTCCAACAAAAAAAGAATCACCCAATTCGGAGTCCGTATGAAAAACTTGTGTGCGTTTTGAGTCAGGTATGTCTGTGCAGTCCGAATCTGAATCCAGAACGTGAGAGACTTGGACTCTATCTTCTCTTGGGCCAAAAGTGACGTGAGAGAACTTTTTGGACAGCAAATAAACATCTCTTTCTTCCTTATCTTCATATGTGGATTGTACAAATGTCCCATACACCTGCAATTAGACAAAACACAAAAGTGTGTGAAGTATTTTTGTTCTGGATAACATAAATAGATTATTAAATAGTTTGCACTAGAAATCACCTGACAAATATGCATATATGCAATATTTTTGGTCATATCCAAGGTAGTCATGTCCTCATCAGCTTGTCTTGACGGTCTCATCGGTCGGAGTAGATGAATAAGCACGCGGCTTGAAGTTGCTTGTAGTAGGAGGAAGACGACTTGGACTTGACGAATGTTTCTTGTAACTTGACTTGTCGTTGTTGCTTGGAGAAGGCTTGGTTGATGTCGAAGTTGGAGTAGTTGTTGAAGCTTGGTTATGGGAGAAGCCGTAGGTCTTGGATGAATACTTGGCGTACTTGAAGTCATCTTGCACTTCACGTTCCGCCTTTGTAGCTTGATGCACGAGCTCAATGAGGTTGGAGTAGGGTTGAAAGTCGCACTACAACAAAAAACCCCATATAGCAACGCATGTCTAGCAACAAAGCTAAATGATGTGTTGTGTGGTTGAACCTCCCATATTCCCCGCTTAGGGCTAACCTCCCCGTACCCACCTCCACCTCTTCCATCCGTTTGGTCAGCGCGCTCGCGCTCCACCTGCTCCCGCACATCCCTAAAAAAATCCCTGCTCGCGCACAAAGCCTATTCTCCCTACGTTTTGGCCTTTTTATATCCTAAAAAATTATCCTAAATGAGCTGCATCGGCCGCCATCCCATTGCCCTCGCCGCCGCCGTCCCCTTTGGCTTCACTGCCGCCGTCCCTTGTTCCTTCGCCGAGCCCGCGTCCCTTGCCACTTTCTCCATGCGTCGGAGATGCACACTGCATCTTTGCCATCCTCCTCGCGTCGGGGACACACACGGCATCCTCGCCATACTCCTCGCGTCTGGGAAGGTGCCGCCGCCGCCGCTCCTACGCGCGACCTGAGATGCTGAGGCCGCCGTTCTCCTCCGCACAGCCAGGGACGACGCACGCACCGATGCCCCGTCCTCAACTCCATCAGCTCAGTGGTATGCCCCTTGTCCTCGCTCGTCTTGTTTGTTCCTTGCCGATGGCGCCCACCAGCACATAGCAGCCGACTGGTCGCAACCCGTCGACCCACGCAGCTCACAACTGCCAGCCCGTGACTCAGCCGGTCAGCCCCAAAGGAAAGGAGCAACTCCTCTCGACCTCTCCAAAATCCCGAGTCCCTGCTAGTATTATTTGCGAGTTGCTCTGCTGATTTGTATCGACTGTTCATATGTCTTGATAAAATTGCCCTTTTTCATGGAGATCATTTGTAACTGATGTGAGTACTGCTTTTCTGCAGGAGAGATTTGCAGGTGTAGTGATGTAAGTACTAAGTACTGTCTGCGTAAGGATAAAATAACCTGCAAGACGGTGCAGGTAATTTCCTTTGATTCTTTCACATATCCCTAAATTTCACTTACAAGTTACAACATTGTCTATTAATCTAATTATGATTTCTACAGCTTTTTTTGTATCAAGTAAAGAACTCTTGTTAACACTGGTTAGCATGACATCAATCTGAGTAAATTGTATCGAGTGAAGCATTGTTAACATGAGAACAATCTGACTGCGTGAAATTTCCTATTCATATCCATAGTGCCTCAAAAGAAACTGTATCTAGTGAAAAATTGTTGTTAGGATGAGTGCATAACAACTTTGCTTCAGCCTGGCCTGCCCTGCTATTTGTTTGTATGTCAGCCACAGAAACACCCTAAAGTATTTACAACTATAGTATTTTTTAGAAACCACGGTATTTTCCAAATACTAAGAAAATACTTCGCTGCCAAACCGGCCCTTAGATTTACTGTTTCACACGCATCACTAAAGGTTACCGTTAACACATAAGTTTCTCAGTGAAATAAATGCAGGATTCTTCTATTCAAACATTGAACAAGAAGAAAAGATGGTTTCTGCCGAGGGACGTCAAGTTGATGAAAATGTCAAGAAGATCATTGAATTGAAATATAAGGTATTTTGCTTAGTGTGTCCCCTACTCTTTATCTCTATCTCTCTCAGAAAAGATTGTGCTCGCTTGTTTCTATGACTTGCAGGTTCGCTCAGGAAGTTACAATAATTTTGTGGTGATCAACCAGAAAAGCATTGGTCTTCCATCCATCAATCTCCTAGCTAGAGTAGGGGTAACTAGTTCAATTACATCTAAACTTGTGATCTTTTTGGGGTTCCAGTTCAGTTTAGAATGTCGGTCATGAACTCATGATGGCACTAGCTGAACTTGGAACTCAAAAGTTGTTTGACATTATACATAATGCTACTCTATAAACCATGAACAAATAGTTAAGTTTAAGACAAACCATGTAGAAACCAGACTTCCTATGGTGGCTCAGTCTGGCACACTCATCTTTCCCTGCTGCTAATGAATTATTATTTTTATGCCCTTTACTCTTGTCTATACTAATTAAACCCTGCACCCCTTCAAGGTTAAGTCAGGGGCTCAGGTTGGCGTGATGATGAGCAGAAGTGGATTAGATAGTTCGTAGTTCTCTTGCTCCCCCTTTTCTGTTTCTTATTCATTATGCATGTATTCTTCTATGCATGAGTTGATAACTCCTACTGTCCCAAGTCTGGTGATTTTTTTTCTCGTGTGGTTGCTTCTGCAGGTTCTGCAAATTTTATTCATAGATCAGGAAATTCTAATCTGTGACTTGGTAAATCTCAGGTAATTACGATCTCTTGTGTGATGTAGATTATGTAAAGATTTTTGAGTGTTCGGCACTGAGGTTTCTACTAATACATCATAACACGCATGACTAATAAATAATCCCAAGCATGAGTAGTACGGGAGTAATGTGACGCAAAGCTAATTAATGCAGAGACCTCTCGAAAATGGAAATATTCAATTCAGTATATTTGGTATTTTTAGTTACCAACTTGTCATTTAGTTTGTTGGTGAATTCATTTCATTGTTTATATAATATTGTTTTGGATTTTTTAGTAGTATATGCAAGCTGATGGTTGTTGATAATGAACAACCACATCTCAAAGGTGCTTGCTGTATTAATATGTAGTTTCTTATCTAACGAGCCATGGACATTCAAAATATGTGCAAGGAAATTAAGCTAAATTGAAGGTCCTCAGTTTACAAAGAATGGGTCAAGAGTGAAGACTCTATGTGTTTGTACTCCATAGCATGGCGATGGCCCTTTTGCTAGTGTGTATTATTGTTATTTTTTGCAGAGTGATGATAGACATTGCAAGTATGTGAAGTTCCCACATCTGAATTTTGGTCTTTTTAAGAGAAAATAGACTGGAACACTAAAAACATATAATGATAGTTCATATAGTTTTGAGTTGATGCAAGATGCAAATATAATTCGTACACGGATATAGATTGCATAATCTGAGATGCTATTTAATAAATTCATGTTCACTTTTTTGTACTTAGATTATTAATTATCCCCTTATCTATATAATAAATCTATGTCGTAATAAATCACATTTGTAAGGTGCTCCTTTAAATCGCACTTCTCTATTAACCTGATTTCTACAATGTAAGTTGCTCATCTAATACTATTATTATTGTTGTTGCTGCTGTAGATCACAAAGACAAATTGACAATGCATGGCTCACATGTTGATTGCAAGGTTAAGAATGGGGCTACTACAAGATAATTAGAATACCATTTTTAGGATCAATGTTTCAGACATAATAGTTGATTGCAAGGTCAAGAATTGGGCTACAGTTAGATAGTTTCACCTCTTGTAATCTTTGATCACGTTATTTGTAATGCAACATAGTCAATTTAATAATGAGAAGTTTATGTTTGTTATATTTTCCCTGCAACTATCGACATTGCAAGGTCAAGAATTGTGCTACTAATCTGCTATGTCCATTTTAAAATCTGTTTGTCCATGATTGCCACCAACACATATCAAGCAATGGTCTATTATATCAACGGTCGCCACCAACGCATATGAAGCGTTGTTGAGCTCTAGCTCTATATGTTGCTATCTACCAACGCATCTACATGCAGTTTACCAACGCATGCATATATGTTGTAGTAGACCATTGCAACTGATGAGGACATCAATACAATTGTTACACCCACAGCCCCTACTGCTATACATACTAGACCAATTACTAGAGCTCGTGCACGCCAACTAAATTACCAGGTACTTTCGTTTCTTGGTAATGATTCTAATGTTCATGAGAATATGATGCTGCCTAAATTGGATACATTTGTTTTGCTTACAAATGAAGGGCCTAGCTTGGAGAAGGATGAACATTGGAGCAAGAACAAGCATGGAGATGATGGCATGCGCAAGGGGAACAAGAACGGAGTTACAAGTGATGATTTCAGGACTTTGAAGCCACCATAATGGGTGCATGAAGCCTTGGACGAAATATACAAGATGCCACTCCATAAATTTCATCCCGAGGCTATTTTAGGTGCTGCGTCACCTTATTATTGGGCCAGGCCCATGTAATTTCGAAATACATAAGTATAGGCTCTTTTTAGAGTACGTATGTGTGGGGAAACAAGAGATAGGGTTGATTTCGGACCCCTCCACCAAGGGCCACGAAATTCCCCCCCTCTTCCTCCATATATACAGCCCTTAGGGCATCGTTTAGACTTCGGGTTTTGTTTAGATTAAAAGTTCACCATAGCTGCAACTTCGCGTACTTCGTTTGTGTTGAACGACCAGACAAAGGCGTCACAGAACGCCACCTTGATCAATAAAGCTTTCATCTTATATTCGCAATATCCAGATTGCAATCTCAGTTTCTTGCTTGTTCTTCGTTTGCTCGCAGGAAATAGACCCTCGTGGTCAGGTTGATCGTGCTCCGGCGTGGTCAATAACCTCTCGGAGTTGGTTTAGCGATTGCTAAGGCGCGACGTCCTCGCACGTTCGTAGTCGGATCGTCAAAGTCGACTGCCACCAAAGCGATATCCATCATCTCATCGAAAGATGGGACACCTTTGCCTCTATCAAGTGGTATCAGATTTCCAGGTTGCCCGGTGAGATTTTACAGTTTTTCGTAGTTTAGATCGAGTCTGTTCTTCATACCTACAGTCCACGAAAAAGCCAAAAAAAATTTAGGGTTAGTTCATCATATCCGAACCAATCTGAGCCTTTGCATAATCTTTTTAGGGTTTGGCTTTGTTGAATTTGCGGTTGCATCGTCGTGTCTAGTTGCTGGTCTTAGCGTTAGTCTTTTAGAGTTTCGAGTTCTGGTCATAAGTTGTCACGCCGCCACCGCACCATCATCATCGCCCCTGTCACCTACCACCACCGCTCCGAATCCGTATCCATATATCACCACCAATCCGTATCCATATACCACCACCGATCCATATCCATATATTACCACCGCTGCCATATACCACCACTGCTGCCATATACCACCACCATATATCCACCACCAATCCGAGTTCCTTGCATATTAGGTGTGTTTTTGAGATCCATCTAGATTCTGATTCGTGTTTCCTTGCCGGAGTAGGTTTCGTAAAAAAAAAGAGTCTGGAAACCACCCTCCGTTTAGGCCCAAAATTTTTCGAAAACGCATTTTTTGAAAAAAAATCTGGCTATCCTATTTTTAGGTGTTTCTGAGTGTTTTGAGACAGGTGCCATTATAGGAAGTTTTTTTTACCCGTTTCCAGTTTTTGGGTCCGGGCAGTCAAAAAAACGAAAAAATATTTGGTCGAAAAAATTTCGTGCCCATCCTGTCAGTTTGACCTACGAAGAGTTTTGAGACACTCGCCATTATAGTGATTTTTCGCAAAAAAAAGCAGCGCAAAAAAAAAGAGCGCAAAGAAAAAGAGCGAAAAAAAAATTCTAGAGTGTGCTTTTTCCTTGTTTACGTGCAGCGCCGTGATTTTGTTAGTGTTCTAGGCTCGCGTCTCTAGCACGGTCTAGCCTAGGACTAGCACAGTACCGTCGTTGAGTGTTTATTCAACTTTGCATCTCTGAATTGATTATAGCTGACCCTTTTTGCTACCATATTATAAGCCTTCCCAGCTCCACATACATCTACGTCATGCGTTTGACTCTCCCTGGTAATCGCTCTATCCAAGCTTTGAGAGTTTTGACTACAATGGTTGCCGATCACCGCCTGCTGCTGGGTAAGAACTGGTAAGAATTTGAGTTTTGCTTGACGGGTTTGTGATACACCACCACCACTTCTTAGTAGTCTGTAGGATCATATTCTTGTGTGTTTCTATTTGCTGCTAACCATGGTAGGATCACAAGCCGATGAGAGTGATTGGGAGAACCTGACGAACAAACAGCTACATGATAAATTTCAGCAAATGATGAGTGGACAGGTGCAAGATGTGCTAAACAGATTTGACGAGGCCATGGAGAAGATAGATGGCATGGAGAAGACGTTCGAAACAAAGCTTGATAGCAAGTTTAATGAATTGCTCGCGCGTTTACCACCACCGCCGCCGGCTGCACCTATCGCACCTCTGCAACACCAACAACAACGCATCCTTCCGAATCAGTATGGACGAGCGAAGCGTGTTCCTATTGAGGATGGCCAAACTTCTGGTGCTGCTGTTCCTGTTATTGATGCTTCTTTGGCTCCTGATAGAGGCAAAGGTGTCCCATCTTTCGATGAGATGGTGGATTTCGCTTTGGTGGAAGTCGACTTTGACGATCCGACTACGAACGTGCGAGGACGTCGCGCCTTAGCAATCGCTAAACCAACTCCGAGAGGTTATTGACCACGCCGGAGCACGATCAACCTGACCACGAGGGTCTGTTTCCTGCGAGCAAACGAAGAACAAGCAAGAAACTAAGATTGCAATCTGGATATTGCGAATATAAGATGAAAGCTTTATTGATCAAGGTGGGGTTCTGTGACGCCTTTGTCTGGTCGTTGAACACAAACGAAGTACGCGAAGTTGCAGCTATGGCGAACTTTTAATCTAAACAAAACCCCAAGTCTAAACGATGCCCTAAGGCCTGTATATATGGAGGAAGAGGGGGGAATTTCGTGGCCCTTGGTGGAGGGGTCCGAAATCAACCCTATCTCTTGTTTCCCCACACATACGGACTCTAAAAATAGCCTATACTTATGTATTTCGAAATTACATGGGCCTGGCCCAATAATAAGGTGACGCAGCACCTAAAATAGCCTCGGGACGAAATTTAGGAAGTGGCATCTTGTATATTTCGTCCAAGGCTTCATGCACCCATTATGGTGGCTTCAAAGTCCTGAAATCATCACTTGTAACTCCGTTCTTGTTCCCCTTGCGCATGCCATCATCTCCATGCTTGTTCTTGCTCCAATGTTCATCCTTCTCCAAGCTAGGCCCTTCATTTGTAAGCAAAACAAATGTATCCAATTTAGGCAGCATCATATTCTCATGAACATTAGAATCATTACCAAGAAACGAAAGTACCTGGTAATTTAGTTGGCGTGCACGGGCTCTAGTAATTGGTCCAGTATGTATAGCAGCAGGGGCTGTGGGTGTAACAATTGTATTGAGGTATTGATAAAGGTGGGGATCCGTAAGCGGTCTTGGTCTGGTCGTTGGACAATAGGTAAGAAAATAAATCTAATCTAGGAAAACTGGAGATTCTCACCGAGCAACCTGAAAACTGATACCACTTGATAGAGGCAAAGGTGTCCCGTCTTTCGATGAGATGATGGATATCGCTTTGTTGGAAGTCGACTTTGACGATCCGACTACGAACGTGCGAGGACGTCGCGCCTTAGCAATCGCTAAACCAACTCCGAGAGGTTATTGACCACGCCGGAGCACGATCAACCTGACCACGAGGGTCTGTTTCCTGCGAGCAAACGAAGAACAAGCAAGAAACTGAGATTGCAATCTGGATATTGCGAATATAAGATGAAAAGCTTTATTGATCAAGGTGGGGTTCTGTGACGCCTTTGTCTGGTCGTTGAACACAAACGAAGTACGCGAAGTTGCAGCTATGGCGAACTTTTAATCTAAACAAAACCCAAAGTCTAAACGATGCCCTAAGGGCTGTATATATGGAGGAAGAGGGGGGAATTTCGTGGCCCTTGGTGGAGGGGTCCGAAATCAACCCTATCTCTTGTTTCCCCACACATACGGACTCTAAAAATAGCCTATACTTATGTATTACGAAATTACATGGGCCTGGCCCAATAATAAGGTGACGCAGCACCTAAAATAGCCTCGGGACGAAATTTAGGAAGTGGCATCTTGTATATTTCGTCCAAGGCTTCATGCACCCATTATGGTGGCTTCAAAGTCCTGAAATCATCACTTGTAACTCCGTTCTTGTTCCCCTTGCGCATGCCATCATCTCCATGCTTGTTCTTGCTCCAATGTTCATCCTTCTCCAAGCTAGGCCCTTCATTTGTAAGCAAAACAAATGTATCCAATTTAGGCAGCATCATATTCTCATGAACATTAGAATCATTACCAAGAAACGAAAGTACCTGGTAATTTAGTTGGCGTGCACGAGCTCTAGTAATTGGTCCAGTATGTATAGCAGCAGGGGCTGTGGGTGTAACAATTGTATTGATGTCCTCATCATCCTCCCCTTCTTGAAATGAAGTCGTCCTTGACGGAAGTTCATCTTCCTCACCCAAATAAGGCTTCAAATCTGCAATGTTAAAAGTGGGACTAACCCCAAAATCTGCAGGCAGCTCAAGTTTATATGCATTATCATTTATTTTCTCTAACACCTTAAAGGGACCATCAGCACGTGGCATTAGCTTTGATTTGCGCAAATCAGGAAATCTATCCTTACGCAAATGTAACCAAACAAGATCTCCAGGTGCAAACACAACATGTTTTCTACCCTTATCTCCAGCAAGTTTATATTTAGCATTCATATGCTCAATGTTTTCCTTTGTTAACTCATGCATTTTTAAAATCAATTCAGCACGTTGTTTAGCATCAAAATTAACCTTCTCCGAAGATGGAAGAGGCAACAAATCAATAGGTGCACGAGGTAGGAAACCATACACAACTTCAAATGGGCACATCTTAGTAGTAGAATGCAATGAACGATTATAAGCAAATTCAATATGAGGCAAGCATTCCTCCCACATTTTCTTATTATTCTTCAAAATAGCCCTAAGCATAGTAGACAATGTTCTATTGACTACTTTAGTTTGTCCATCAGTTTGGGGGTGACAAGTAGTACTAAAAAGCAGTTTAGTCCCCAACTTAGCCCATAAACATCTCCAAAAGTGGCTAAGAAATTTAGTATCACGATCTGAAACAATAGTATTTGGCACACCATGCAAGCGAATAATTTCACGAAAGAACAAATCAGCAACATTAACAGCATCATCACTTTTATGACATGGTATAAAGTGTGCCATTTTCGAGAATCTATCCACGACAACAAATATGCTATCCCTCCCCTTCTTTGTTCGAGGTAAACCTAAAACAAAGTCCATAGATATATCCTCCCAAGGAACACTAGGTACAGGCAAAGGCATATATAAACCATGAGGATTGAGTCGTGACTTAGCTTTTTGACATGTAGTGCATCGAGCAATAAAACGCTCAACATCCCGTCTCATCTTTGGCCAAAAGAAATGTGTAGCAAGTACGTCCTCCGTCTTCTTCATGCCAAAATGTCCCATTAATCCTCCTCCATGCGCCTCCTGCAACAACAAAAGACGAACGGAGCTAGCTGGAATGCATAGCTTGTTAGCACGAAACACAAATCCATCGTTAACGACAAACTTGTTCCACATTCTTCCTTCTTTACAATTCTGCATTACATCTTTAAAATCAGCATCATGCACATATTGATCTTTGATGGTCTCCAAACCAAATATTTTGAAGTCAAGTTGTGAAAGCATAGTATAGCGACGAGACAATGCATCAGCAATAACATTTTCTTTTCCCTTCTTGTGTTTAATGACATAAGGGAAAGTCTCAATGAATTCAACCCATTTAGCATGTCTACGATTCAGTTTAGCTTGACTTTTAATATGTTTCAAAGATTCATGATCAGAATGTATAACAAATTCTTTGGGCCATAAATAATGTTGCCATGTTTCTAAAGTCCGAACAAGAGCATATAATTCTTTATCATAAGTAGAATAATTCAGACTAGGCCCACTCAATTTTTCAGAAAAGTATGCAACAGGTTTGCCATCTTGTAATAACACACCTCCTAATCCAATTCCACTAGCATCACATTCAAGCTCAAAAGTCTTATTAAAATTAGGAAGTTGGAGTAAAGGAGCATGTGTCAACTTATCTTTCAATACTGTGAAGGCTTCTTCCTGTGCGGTACCCCAAACAAAAGGCACATCCTTCTTTGTAAGCTCGTTGAGAGGTGCAGCAATGGTGCTGAAATCTCTCACAAAACGCCTATAGAATCCAGCGAGGCCAAGAAAACTCCTCACTTGTGTGACCGTTTTGGGCTGCGGCCAACTCTCAATAGCTTCAATCTTGGCTTTGTCACCTTCAATTCCCTGTGGAGTAACAACATAGCCAAGAAAAGATACTCGGTCGGTGCAAAAGGTGCACTTCCCAAGGTTACCAAACAAACGTGCATCACGTAGAGCAATAAAAACAGCACGTAAATGTTCCAAATGTTCTTCCAAAGATCTGCTATAAATCAGTATATCATCAAAATAGACTACCACAAATCGTCCAATGAAAGCACGTAAAACTTCGTTCATTAGTCTCATGAAAGTACTAGGCGCATTAGTTAACCCAAAAGGCATGACTAACCACTCATATAATCCAAACTTAGTTTTAAATGCTGTTTTCCATTCATCTCCCAATTTCATACGAATTTGATGGTATCCACTACGCAAATCAACTTTGGAGAATATTGTAGAGCCACTCAATTCATCAAGCATATCATCTAGCCTAGGAATAGGATGACGATAACGAATAGTAATATTATTAATGCCTCTACAATCAACACACATACGTGATGTACCATCCTTTTTCGGCACTAGAATAATAGGAACAGCACAAGGACTAAGGGATTCGCGTACATAACCTTTGTCGAGAAGCTCTTGTACTTGACGCATAATCTCCTTCGTCTCCTCTGGATTGGTACGGTATGGTGCACGGTTTGGCAGTGAAGCACTGAGAATTAAGTCAATCTGATGCTCAATCCCTCGAATAGGCGGTAATCCCGGTGGCACGTCTTGTGGAAAGACGTCAGCGAACTCCTGCAAAATGTTAGTGACAGCAGGAGGCAAAGAGGAAGGCACGTCCTCGAATGAAAATAATGCCTCTTTGCACACAAAAGCATAGCAAACAGATTTGCTGAAATCTAGCTCATCAATATCAGATTTGGTGGCAAATAAACATGCACTTTTCAATTTAATTTCAGAAGCAACACTAGATGGTTTATTATTAGGCTTCATTTGTTGCTCAAATTCTTTTGCCACAATCTGATTTTCACTCTTATTCTTCTCCTGTTGTGCTTTATTAGCTCTATTAATATCATCTTTCAAAATGGAATCAGGAGTCATAGGAAGCAAAGTAATATTTTTATCCTTATGAACAAGAGTATAGTGATTGTTTCTACCATGGTGTACAGAATTTTTATCAAATTGCCATGGTCTACCAAGTAATAAGGAACATGCTTGCATAGGTACCACATCACAATCAACATAATCAGCATATGTAGAGATACTAAAATGCACACGAACAGTACGTGTTACCTTAACCTTGCCGCTGTTGTTGAACCATTGGATGTAGTAAGGATGTGGATGTGGTCTTGTGGTGAGAGAAAGCTTCTCCACCATGTCCATGCTAGCCAAGTTGTTGCAACTCCCTCCGTCTATGATGACGCGCACAGAACGTTCCTTCACAACTCCCTTGGTATGGAACAAATTGTGCCTCTGATTTTGCTCAGCTTGTGTGACCTGCACACTCAAAACACGTTGAGCAACTAAACATTCATACCTGTCAGCGTCTTCAGGAGCCATGTATTGCGTCTCATGATCAGAATCATCTCCACCATGTTCTTCACGTGTAATAAGAGCCAAAGTCTCCTCATCATAGTCACTAGCGGACTCATATCCACCATCTGCGGTAGCAATCATCACACGCGGAGATTTGCATTCTCTCACATAATGACCTCCTCCCTTACAACGACGACAAATAATATCACTTGTGTGCCCTGTTGATGCCATGGAAGAAGAAGAACGCTGTGCAGGCCCCGCAGGTGCGCTCTTGGCAGATAATGGTGGTTGTGCCTGTTTTCTTGTATCACGGCTGGAGGTGGCACCGGATGGAGGTGCTGGTGCAGTTGAAGTAGAAGATGCACGTGGTGTCCATGATGAAGGTCGGCCTGCAGAAAAGTTAGTTCGCCCCAATGCTTGTCGATCCTGCACTTCATGTTCAGCTTTACAAGCAAGATGGAATAAACGAGTGATATTAGTATACTCCTTATAGTCTAGAATGGTCTGAATCTCTCTATTTAATCCACCCAGAAAACGTGCAAGCATAGCTTCATTCTCCTCAACAATACCACATCTAATCATGCCAGTTTGTAATTCCTGATAATATTCTTCTACAGAATTTTTCCCTTGTCTTAAATGCTGCAATTTTTGAAGCAATTCACGTTGATAATATGGTGGAACCCAACGCGTACGCATAGCAGTTTTCAAAGCAGCCCAAGTAGTTGGAATAGGATATAATCTACAATGTTCAGACCACCATACACATGCAAAACTAGTGAAAGCACAAACGGCAGCAGCAACTCGTCTCTCCTCAGGATATTGTAAACATGTAAATCGTTGTTCAGTTTCTAACTCCCAAGTAAGATATATATCAGGAACATATCTACCCTCAAATGGTGGAATATTCAATTTCAGTTTAGGAATATGGACATCATCTCGTACCTGAGGTGGTGGTGCATGCCTACCATTACGAATATATACCTGAGGTCGACCTGCTGGTGGTGGTACAGGTGGCTGCACGTAGTGTTGATTTTGATCAACCTCATCCTCATAATCTCCCACATAATCATCCTCCTCCGCATCAGCAGCAGGAGCCACAGAAGTATCAACAGCAGCACCATCAGTTTGGCCAAACGCAAGAGGAACACGGCTTGCTCGGCGGAGGTCTGCTTCGCGACGTGGAGGTAGTCGTTGTTGTTGTTGTTGTTGGAGAGGTGCGTTTGGTGCAGCGGGTGGTGGTGGTGGAAGACGCGCGAGCAATTCATTAAACTTGTTATCGAGCTTTGTTTCGAACGTCTTCTCAAGGCCAGTGATCTTCTCCATGGCCTCTTCAAAATTGTTCAGCACATCTTGCACCTGTTCAGTCATCATTTGCTGAAACTTATCATGAAGCTCCTTGTTCGATAAATTCTCCCAGTCAATCTCGTCGGCTTGTGATCCTGGCATGGTTAGCAGCAATAGAAACACACAAGAATATGATCCTACAGACTATGAACAAGTGGTGGTGGTGGGTGTCACAAATCCGTCAAGCAAATCTCAAATTCTTACCAGTTCTTACCCAGCAGCAGGCGGTGATCGGCAACTGTTATAGTCAAAAACTCTCAAAGCTTGGATAGAGCGATTACCAGGGTGGGTGTCACAATTTTTTTTTTCCGAAACCTACTCCGGCAAGGAAACACGAATCGGAATCTAGATGGATCCCGAAAACAAACCTAATAAGCAAAGAACTCGGATTGGTGGTGGATATATGGTGGTGGTATATGGCAGCGGTGGTGGTAGCGGTGGTAGTATATGGATATAGATCGGTGGTGGTATATGGACACGGATTGGTGGTGGTATATGGATACGGATTCGGTGCGGTGGTGGTAGATGGCAGGGGCGATGATGATGGTGCGGCGGCGGCGTGACAACTTATGACCGGAACTCAAAACTCTAAAAGACTAGACTCTAAGACCAGCAACTAGACACGACGATGCAACCGCAAATTCAACAAAGCAAAACCCTAAAAAGATTATGCAAGGCTCAGATTGGTTCGGATATGATGAACTAACCCTAATTTTTTTTGTGGCTTTTTCGTGGACTATAGGTATGAAGAACAGACTCGATCTAAACTACGAAAAACTGTAAAAATCTCACCGAGCAACCTGGAAATCTGATACCACTTGATAGAGGCAAAGGTGTCCCGTCTTTCGATGAGATGGTGGATTTCGCTTTGGTGGAAGTCGACTTTGACGATCCGA
Organism: Triticum aestivum; assembly: GCF_018294505.1. Classification (NCBI taxonomy): domain Eukaryota; kingdom Viridiplantae; phylum Streptophyta; class Magnoliopsida; order Poales; family Poaceae; genus Triticum; species Triticum aestivum. Next base: position 333,609,041 of record NC_057810.1, read on the forward strand.
CTACGAACGTGCGAGGACGTTGCGCCTTAGCAATCGCTAAACCAACTCCGAGAGGTTATTGACCACGCCGGAGCACGATCAACCTGACCACGAGGGTCTGTTTCCTGCGAGCAAACGAAGAACAAGCAAGAAACTAAGATTGCAATCTGGATATTGCGAATATAAGATGAAAGCTTTATTGATCAAGGTGGGGTTCTGTGACGCCTTTGTCTGGTCGTTGAACACAAACGAAGTACGCGAAGTTGCAGCTATGGCGAACTTTTAATCTAAACAAAACCCCAAGTCTAAACGATGCCCTAAGGCCTGTATATATGGAGGAAGAGGGGGGAATTTCGTGGCCCTTGGTGGAGGGGTCCGAAATCAACCCTATCTCTTGTTTCCCCACACATACGGACTCTAAAAATAGCCTATACTTATGTATTTCGAAATTACATGGGCCTGGCCCAATAATAAGGTGACGCAACACCTAAAATAGCCTCGGGACGAAATTTAGGAAGTGGCATCTTGTATATTTCGTCCAAGGCTTCATGCACCCATTATGGTGGCTTCAAAGTCCTGAAATCATCACTTGTAACTCCGTTCTTGTTCCCCTTGCGCATGCCATCATCTCCATGCTTGTTCTTGCTCCAATGTTCATCCTTCTCCAAGCTAGGCCCTTCATTTGTAAGCAAAACAAATGTATCCAATTTAGGCAGCATCATATTCTCATGAACATTAGAATCATTACCAAGAAACGAAAGTACCTGGTAATTTAGTTGGCGTGCTCGAGCTCTAGTAATTGGTCCAGTATGTATAGCAGCAGGGGCTGTGGGTGTAACAATTGTATTGATGTCCTCATCAGCTCCTTGATAGAGGCAAAGGTGTCCCGTCTTTCGATGAGATGATGGATATCGCTTTGGTGGCAGTCGACTTTGACGATCCGACTACGAACGTGCGAGGACGTCGCGCCTTAGCAATCGCTAAACCAACTTCGAGAGGTTATTGACCACGCCGGAGCACGATCAACCTGACCACGAGGGTCTGTTTCCTGCAAGCAAACGAAGAACAAGCAAGAAACTGAGATTGCAATCTGGATATTGCGAATATAAGATGAAAGCTTTATTGATCAAGGTGGGGTTCTGTGACGCCTTTGTCTGGTCGTTGAACACAAACGAAGTACGCGAAGTTGCAGCTATGGCTAATTTTAATCTAAACAAAACCCAAAATCTAAACGGTGCCCTAAGGGCTGTATATATGGAGGAAGAGAGGGGAATTTCGTGGCCCTTGGTGGAGGGGTCCGAAATCAACCCTATCTCTTGTTTCCCCACACATACGGACTCTAAAAATAGCCTATACTTATGTATTTCGAAATTACATGGGCCTGGCCCAATAATAAGGTGACGCAGCACCTAAAATAGCCTCGGGACGAAATTTATGAAGTGGCATCTTGTATATTTCGTCCAAGGCTTCATGCACCCATTATGGTGGCTTCAAAGTCCTGAAATCATCACTTGTAACTCCGTTCTTGTTTTCCTTGCGCATGCCATCATCTCCATGCTTGTTCTTGCTCCAATGTTCATCCTTCTCCAAGCTAGGCCCTTCATTTGTAAGAAAAACAAATGTATCCAATTTAGGCAGCATCATATTCTCATGAACATTAGAATCATTACCAAGAAACGAAAGTACCTGGTAATTTAGTTGGCGTGCACGAGCTCTAGTAATTGGCCCCGTATATGTAGCAGTAGGGGCTGTGGGTGTAACAATGGTATTGATGTCCTCATCATCCTCCCCTTCTTGAAATGAAGTCGTCCTCGACGGAAACTCATCTTCCTCACCCAAATAAGGCTTCAAATCTGCAATGTTAAAAGTGGGACTAACCCCAAAATCTGCAGGCAGCTCAAGTTTATATGCATTATCATTTATTTTCTCTAACACCTTAAAGGGACCATCAGCACGTGGCATTAGCTTTGATTTGCGCAAATCAGGAAATCTATCCTTACGCAAATGTAACCAAACAAGATCTCCAGGTGCAAACACAACATGTTTTCTACCCTTATCTCCAGCAAGTTTATATTTAGCATTCATACGCTCAATGTTTTCCTTAGTTAACTCATGCATTTTTAAAATCAATTCAGCACGTTGTTTAGCATCAAAATTAACCTTCTTTGAAGATGGAAGAGGCAACAAATCAATAGGTGCACGAGGTAGGAAACCATACACAACTTCAAAAGGGCACATCTTAGTAGTAGACTGCAATGAACGATTATAAGCAAATTCAATATGAGGCAAGCATTCCTCCCACATTTTCTTATTATTCTTCAAAACAGCCCTAAGCATAGTAGACAACGTTCTATTGACTACTTCAGTTTGTCCATCAGTTTGGGGGTGACAAGTAGTACTAAAAAGCAGTTTAGTCCCCAACTTAGCCCATAAACATCTCCAAAAGTGGCTAAGAAATTTAGTATCACGATCTGAAACAATAGTATTTGGCACACCATGCAAGCGAATAATTTCACGAAAAAACAAATCAGCAACATTAACAGCATCATCGCTTTTATGACATGGTATAAAGTGTGCCATTTTCGAGAATCTATCCACGACAACAAATATGCTATCCCTCCCCTTCTTTGTTCGAGGTAAACCTAAAACAAAGTCCATAGATATATCCTCCCAAGGAACACTAGGTACAGGCAAAGGCATATATAAACCATGAGGATTGAGTCGTGACTTAGCTTTTTGACATGTAGTGCAGCGAGCAATAAAACGCTCAACATCTCGTCTTATCTTTGGCCAAAAGAAATGTGTAGCAAGTACGTCCTCCGTCTTCTTCACGCCAAAGTGTCCCATTAATCCTCCTCCATGCGCCTCCTGCAACAACAAAAGACGAACGGAGCTAGCTGGAATGCATAGCTTGTTAGCACGAAACACAAATCCATCGTTAACGACGAACTTGTTCCACATTCTTCCTTCTTTACAATTCTGCATTACATCTTTAAAGCAGCATCATGCACGTATTGATCTTTGATGGTCTCCAAACCAAATATTTTGAAGTCAAGTTGTGAAAGCATAGTATAGCGGCGAGACAATGCATCAGCAATAACATTTTCTTTTCCCTTCTTGTGTTTAATGACATAAGGAAAAGTCTCAATGAATTCAACCCATTTAGCATGTCTACGATTCAGTTTAGCTTGACTTTTAATATGTTTCAAAGATTCATGATCAGAATGTATAACAAATTCTTTGGGCCATAAATAATGTTGCCATGTTTCTAAAGTCCGAACAAAGAGCATATAATTCTTTATCATAAGTAGAATAATTCAGACTAGGCCCACTCAATTTTTCAGAAAAGTATGCAACAGGTTTGCCATCTTGTAATAACACACCGCCTAATCCAATTCCACTAGCATCACATTCAAGCTCAAAAGTCTTATTAAAATCAGGAAGTTGGAGTAAAGGAGCATGTGTCAACTTATCTTTCAATACCGAGAAGGCTTCTTCCTGTGCGGTACCCCAAAGAAAAGGCACATCTTTCTTTGTAAGCTCATTGAGAGGTGCAGCAATGGTGCTAAAATCTCTCACAAAACGCCTATAGAATCCAGCGAGGCCAAGAAAACTCCTCACTTGTGTGACCGTTTTGGGTTGCGGCCAACTCTCAATAGCTTCAATCTTGGCTTTATCAACTTCAATTCCCTGTGGAGTAACAACATAGCGAAGAAAAGATACTCGGTCGGTGCAAAAGGTGCACTTCCCAAGGTTACCAAACAAACGTGCATCACGTAGAGCAATAAAAACAACACGTAAATGTTCCAAATGTTCTTCCATAGATCTGCTATAAATCAATATGTCATCAAAGTAAACTACCACAAATCGTCCAATGAAAGCACGTAAAACTTTGTTCATTAATCTCATGAAAGTACTAGGTGCATTAGTTAACCCAAAAGGCATGACTAACCACTCATATAATCCAAACTTAGTTTTGAATGCTGTTTTCCATTCATCTCCCAATTTCATACGAATTTGATGGTATCCACTACGCAAATCAACTTTGGAGAATATTGTAGAGCCACTCAATTCATCAAGCATATCATCTAGCCTAGGAATAGGATGACGATAACGAATAGTAATATTATTAATGCCTCTACAATCAACACACATACGTGATGTACCATCCTTTTTCGGCACTAGAATAATAGGAACAGCACAAGGACTAAGGGATTCGCGTATATAACCTTTGTCGAGAAGCTCTTGTACTTGACGCATAATCTCCTTCGTCTCCTCTGGATTGGTACGGTATGGTGCACGGTTTGACAGTGAAGCACCGGGAATTAAGTCAATCTGATGCTCAATCCCTCGAATAGGCGGTAATCCCGGTGGCACGTCTTGTGGAAAGACGTCAGCGAACTCTTGCAAAATGTTAGTGACAGCAGGAGGCAAAGAGGAAGGCACGTCCTCGAATGAAAATAATGCCTCTTTGCACACAAAAGCATAGCAAACAGATTTGCTGAAATCTAGCTCATCAATATCAAATTTGGTGGCAAATAAACATGCACTTTTCAATTTAATTTCAGAAGCAACACTAGATGGTTTATTATTAGGCTTCATTTGTTGCTCAAATTCTTTTGCCACAATCTGATTTTCACTCTTATTCGTCTCCTGTTTTGCTTTATTAGCTCTATTAATATCATCTTTGAAAATGGAATCAGGAGTCATAGGAAGCAAAGTAATATTTTTATCCTTATGAACAAGAGTATAGTGATTGTTTCTACCATGGTGTACAGAATTTTTATCAAATTGCCATGGTCTACCAAGTAATAAGGAACATGCTTGCATAGGTACCACATCACAATCAACATAATCAGCATATGTAGAGATACTAAAATGCACACGAACAATACGTGTTACCTTAACCTTGCCGCTGTTGTTGAACCATTGGATGTAGTAAGGATGTGGATGTGGTCTTGTGGTGAGAGAAAGCTTCTCCACCATGTCCATGCTAGCCAAGTTGTTGCAGCTCCCTCCGTCTATTATGACGCGCACAGAACGTTCCTTCACAACTCCCTTGGTATGGAACAAATTGTGCCTCTGATTTTGCTCAGCTTGTTTGACCTGCACACTCAAAACACGCTGAGCAACTAAACATTCATACCTGTCAGCGTCTTCAGGAGCCATGTATTGCGTCTCATGATCAGAATCATCTCCACCATGTTCTTCACGTGTAATAAGAGCCAAAGTCTCCTCATCATAGTCACTAGCGGACTCATATCCACCATCTGCGGTAGCAATCATCACACGCGGAGATTTGCATTCTCTCGCATAATGACCTCCTCCCTTACAACGACGACAAATAATATCACTTGTGTGCCCTGTTGATGCCATGGAAGAAGAAGAACTCTATGCAGGCCCAGCAGGTGCGCTCTTGGCAGATAATGGTGGTTGTGCCTGTTTTCTTCTATCACGACTGGAGGAGGCACCTGATTGAGGTGCTGGTGCAGTTGAAGTAGAAGATGCACGCGGTGTCCATGATGAAGGTCGGCCTGCAGGAAAGTTAGATCGCGCCAATGCTTGTCGATCCTGCACTTCACGTTCAGCTTTACAAGCAAGATGGAATAAACGAGTGATATTAGTATACTCCTTATAGTCTAGAATGGTCTGAATCTCTCTATTTAATCCACCCAGAAAACGTGCAAGCATAGCTTCATTCTCCTCAACAATACCACATCTAATCATGCCAGTTTGTAATTCCTGATAATATTCTTCTACAGAATTTTTCCCTTGTCTTAAACGCTGCAATTTTTGAAGCAATTCACGTTGATAATATGGTGGAACCCAACGCGTACGCATAGCAGTTTTCAAAGCAGTCCAAGTAGTTGGAATAGGATATAATCTACAATGTTCAGACCACCATACACATGCAAAACTAGTGAAAGCACAAACAGCAGCAGCAACCCGTCTCTCCTCGGGATATTGTAAACATGTAAAACGTTGTTCAGTTTCTAACTCCCAAGTAAGATATATATCAGGAACATATCTACCCTCAAATGGTGGAATATTCAATTTCAGTTTAGGAATATGCACATCATCTCGTACCTTTAGGAATATGCACATCATCTCGTATCAGGAACATATCTACACCAACGAATTAGTATGTGTTGCCGTTGGTGGCATTGCTGATAGAGGCAAAGGTGTCCCGTCTTTCGATGAGATGATGGATATCGCTTTGGTGGAAGTCGACTTTGACGATCCGACTACGAACGTGCGAGGACGTCGCGCCTTAGCAATCGCTAAACCAACTCCGAGAGGTTATTGACCACGCCGGAGCACGATCAACCTGACCACGAAGGTCTGTTTCCTGCCGGAAAAAGAAGAACAAGCAAGAAACTAAGATTGCAATATGGATATTGCGAATATAAGAGGAAAACTTTATTGATCAAGGTGGGGTTCTGTGACGCCTTTGTCTGGTCGTTGAACACAAACGAAGTACGTGAAGTTGCAGCTATGGCGAACTTTTAATCTAAACAAAACCCAAAGTCTAAACGGTGCCATGGTCTACCAAGTAATAAGGAACATGCTTGCATAGGTACCACATCACAATCAACATAATCAGCATATGTAGAGATACTAAAATGCACACGAACAGTACGTGTTACCTTAACCTTGCCGCTGTTGTTGAACCATTGGATGTAGTAAGGATGTGGATGTGGTCTTGTGGTGAGAGAAAGCTTCTCCACCATGTCCATGCTAGCCAAGTTGTTGCAGCTCCCTCCGTCTATTATGACGCACACAGAACGTTCCTTCACAACTCCCTTGGTATGGAACAAATTGTGCCTCTGATTTTGCTCAGCTTGTGTGATCTGCACACTCAAAACACGTTGAGCAACTAAACATTCATACCTGTCAGCGTCTTCAGGAGCCATGTATTGCGTCTCATGATCAGAATCATCTCCACCATGTTCTTCACGTGTAATAAGAGCCAATGTCTCCTCATCATAGTCACTAGCAGACTCATATCCACCATCAGCGGTAGCAATCATCACACGCGGAGATTTGCATTCTCTCGCATAATGACCTCCTCCCTTACAACGACGACAAATAATATCACTTGTGTGCCCTGTTGATGCCATGGAAGAAGAAGAACGCTGTGCAGGCCCCGCAGGTGCGCTCTTGGCAGATAATGGTGGTTGTGCCTGTTTTCTTGTATCACGGCTGGAGGTGGCACCGGATGGAGGTGCTGGTGCAGTTGAAGTAGAAGATGCACGTGGTGTCCATGATGAAGGTCGGCCTGCAGAAAAGTTAGTTCGCCCCAATGCTTGTCGATCCTGCACTTCACGTTCAGCTTTACAAGCAAGATGGAATAAACGAGTGATATTAGTATACTCCTTATAGTCTAGAATGGTCTGAATCTCTCTATTTAATCCACCCAAAAAACGTGCAAGCATAGCTTCATTCTCCTCAACAATACCACATCCAATCATGCCAGTTTGTAATTCCTGATAATATTCTTCTACAGAATTTTTCCCTTGTCTTAAACGCTGCAATTTTTGAAGCAATTCACGTTGATAATATGGTGGAACCCAACGCGTACGCATAGTAGTTTTCAAAGCAGCCCAAGTAGTCGGAATAGGATATAATCTACAATGTTCAGACCACCATACACATGCAAAACTAGTGAAAGCACAAACAGCAGCAGCAACTCGTCTCTCCTCAGGATATTGTAAACATGTAAATCGTTGTTCAGTTTCTAACTCCCAAGTAAGATATATATCAGGAACATATCTACCCTCAAATGGTGGAATATTCAATTTCAGTTTAGGAAATATGGACATCATCTCGTACCTGAGGTGGTGGTGCAGGCCTACCATTACGAATATATACCTGAGGTCGACCTGCTGGTGGTGGTACAGGTGGCTGCACGTAGTGCTGATTTTGATCAACCTCATCCTCATAATCTCCGACATAATCATCCTCCTCCACATCAGCAGCAGGAGCCACAGAAGTATCAACAGCAGCACCAACAGTTTGGCCAAACGCAAGAGGAACACGGCTTGCTCGGCAGAGGTCTGTTTCGCGACGTGGAGGTAGTCGTTGTTGTTGTTGTTGGAGAGGTGCGTTAGGTGCAGCGGGTGGTGGTGGTGGAAAACGCGCGAGCAATTCATTAAACTTGTTATCGAGCTTTGTTTCGAACGTCTTCTCAAGGCCAGTGATCTTCTCCATGGCCTCTTCAAAATTGTTCAGCACATCTTGCACCTGTTCAGTCATCATTTGCTGAAACTTATCATGAAGCTCCTTGTTCGATAAATTCTCCCAGTCAATCTCGTCGGCTTGTGATCCTGACATGGTTAGCAGCAGTAGAAACACACAAGAGTATGATCCTACAGACTACGAACAAGTGGTGGTGGTGGGTGTCACAAACCCGTTAAGCAAAACTCAAATTCTTACCAGTTCTTACCCAGCAGCAGGCGGTGATCGGCAACCGTTGTACTCAAAACTCTCAAAGCCTGGATAGAGCGATTACCAAGGAGAGTCAAACGCACGACGTAGATGTATGTGGAGCTGGGAAGGCTTATAATTTGGTAGCAAAAAGGGTCAGCAATAATCAATTCAGAGATGCAAAGTTGAATAAACGCTCAACGACGGTACTGTGCTGGTCCTAGGCTAGACTGTGCTAGAGACGCGAGCCTAGAACACCAACAAAATCACGGCGCGGCACATAAACAAGGGAGGAGCACACTCTGAATTTTTTTTTCTCTTTTTTTTTGCACTTTTTTTTCCTCTTTTTTTTTGCTCCGCAACAAATTTTTTTTCGAAAAAGTCTACAAATGGTCTAAAAACTGCCTAGCCAGAATTTTCCAGACTTAGTTTTTTTTTTGAAATTGGAACTATTTTTCTTCTGCGGATGGCTCGGAAGTTGGGGAGTCCTTCTCTGTCACGACTCGGAGTATCGCGTGATCTGGAAATCGAGAACATTGCAACAATTACTGGACTCGGACTAGGACTGGTGGCGGAGATGAATCTGGTGGAACTCGGACTGGTGGCGAAGATGAATCTGGTGGAACACGGACAGGTGGCGGATATATGTTGCAGGTGAACTCGGATTGGCGTGATGGCGGCGAATATGTGGTGGCGTATATGGATTCGGATTGACGGTAAATATGTGGTGGTGGTATATGGCAACAGCGACGATGATGATGCGGTGGTGATATATGGCAGCGGCGACGTGACAACCTGTGAACAGAACTCGAAACTCTAAAAGACTAGACGCTAAGACCAGCAACTGGACACGACGATGCAACCGCAAATTCAACAAAGCAAATATAGTAAAGATAATGCAAGGCTCAGATTGGTTCGGATGGGATGAACTAACCCTAAATTTTTTTTGGCTTTTTCGTGGACTATAGGTATGAAGAACAGACTCGATCTAAACTACGAAAAACTGTAAAATCTCACCGACCAACCTGGAACTCTGATACCACTTGATAGAGGCAAAGGTGTCCCGTCTTTCGATGAGATGATGGATATCGCTTTGGTGGAAGTCGACTTTGACGATCCAACTACGAACGTGCGAGGACGTCGCGCCTTAGCAATCGCTAAACCAACTCCGAGAGGTTATTGACCACGCCGGAGCACGATCAACCTGACCACGAGGGTCTGTTTCCTGCGAGCAAACGAAGAACAAGCAAGAAACTAAGATTGCAATCTGGATATTGCGAATATAAGATGAAAGCTTTATTGATCAAGGTGGGGTTCTGTGACGCCTTTGTCTGGTCGTTGAACACAAACGAAGTACGCGAAGTTGCAGCTATGGCGAACTTTTAATCTAAACAAAACCCAAAGCCTAAACGGTGCCCTAAGGGCTGTATATATGGAGGAAGAGAGGGGGAATTTCGTGACCCTTGGTGGAGGGGTCCGAAATCAACCCTATCTCTTGTTTCCCCACACATACGAACTCAAAAAATAGCCTATACTTATAAATTTCGAAATTACATGGGCCTGGCCCAATAAAAAGGTGACGCAGCACCTATAATAGCCTCGGGACGAAATTTATGAAGTGGCATCTTGTATATTTCGTCCAAGGCTTCATGCACCCATTATGGTGGCTTCAAAGTCCTGAAATCATCACTTGTAACTCCGTTCTTGTTCCCCTTGCGCATGGCATCATCTCCATGCTTGTTCTTGCTCCAATGTTCATCCTTCTCCAAGCTAGGCCCTTCATTTGTAAGCAAAACAAATGTATCCAATTTAGGCAGCATCATATTCTCATGAACTGATGAGGACATGACTACCTTGGATATGACCAAAAATATTGCATATATGCATATTTGTCAGGTGATTTCTAGTGCAAACTATTCAATAATCTATTTATGTTATCCAGAACAAAAATACTTCACACACTTTTGTGTTTTGTCTAATTGCAGGTGTATGGGACATTTGTACAATCCACATATGAAGATAAGGAAGAAAGAGATGTTTATTTGCTGTCCAAAAAGTTCTTTCACGTCACTTTTGGCCCAAGAGAAGATAGAGTCCAAGTCTCTCACGTTCTGGATTCAGATTCGGACTACACAGACATACCTGACTCAAAACACACACAAGTTTTTCATACGGACTTCGAATTGGGTGATTCTTCTTTTGTTGGAAACTAGATTTCGTGCACTTTCCAACCCAATTGGAATCACCTTCAAATTCGTCCGGAGCGTTGAGTTGTGGACGAAACAATCTGATGCTGCAGCAGAATCTGAGTCAAACTACAAGTCCAAAGGTGTTACATCACCTCCACTTGGGCCCATGAGCCTTGTACGACCTAGGGTTAGTTTTAGGCTGCCTTGGGACGTCCTCCCACCTCCTTGGCCGCCACCCCTTGCTCCTATATAAGTAGATCCATCTAGTAGCTTTTTTTGTTGGGATTTGTTTAGTTAAAAGTTAGCCATTGCAACTTCGTGTACTTCGTTTGTGTCCAACGACCAGACCAAGACCGCTTACGGATCCCCACCTTTATCAATACTTCATATATACTCGCAATATTCGGATTGCTTTTATCATATTCTTGCTTGTTCTTCGATTGCTTGCAGGAATAGACCTTCGTGGTCAGGTTGATTGTGCTCCGGCGTGGTCAATAACCTCTTGGAGTTGGTTTAGCGATTGCTAAGGCACAACGTCATGCACGTTTGTAGTCGGATCGTCAAAGTCATCTCCACCAAATCGATAGTTATCATCTCATCGAAAGATCGGGACACCTCGCCTCTATCAAGTGGTATCAGTTTTCAGGTTGCTCGGTGAGAATTTCCAGTTTTCCTAGATTAGATTTATTTTCTTACCTATTGTCCAAGAAAAAGCCACAAAAAAGAGTTAGATCTATTCATCCTTGGTCCAAGCCAGTCTGAGCCTTTGCAATTTTCTTTTCATTGCTTGCATAGTTGAATTATCGGTTGCATCGTCGTGTCGAGTTGCTGGTCTTAGTGTCTAGTTCGTTTAGAGTTTCGAGTTCTGTTCACATTAGTCACGCCACCGCTGCATCATTATCTCTTCCGCTGTCCACCACCCATCCATCAATTTCCACCACGTGCTACCCACCATTCATTGTCATAATAATAGTTGAGATCGTTCACATCTTCACTTGATCCAATCTGCATCTTATCTAGTTTGTTTTGGAAAGAGGGAGAAAAAAAGAGAGAAAAAAACGAGAAAAAAAAGAGAAAAAAAATTAGAGAGAAAAAAAGGAGAGAAAGAAAAAAAAGTGTGAGGAAAAAAAAAGAGAAGAAAAAAAAACAAAAAAATCGGGACAAACTTTTTCAGAGGAAAGTTGGAGACAAAGTTGTTGATATATCCTGCTTGGCTGTCGTTTCACCTCATTATCTTTACTGCCGTTGTGATCTTCACTTATATCTTGCTGTCCAGAGCTACTTAGTATCCTTCATTGATGCTAGTTGTGCTACGACGTGACCTCATTAGTGTTCTAGGCTCGCGTCTCTAGTCCGGTCTAGCCTAGGACCAGCACAGTACCGTCGTTGAGCGTTTATTCAACATTGCATCTTTGAATTGATTATTGCTAATCTTTTGCTACCATATATAGCCAACCCAGCTCCACATATTTCTACACCGTGTATACGTACGCTCCCCTAGCAATAGCTTTACTCAATATTCGGAGTTACTTGACACCGCTGGTTGCCGATCACCGCCTGCTGCATGGTAAGAACTTGTAAGACATTGATATTTGCTTTACTGTGAGCGTTTTACCACCACATCCTAGTAGTTATAGGAACATTATTTTTGGGTTTTGTTTCTTGTTCTACTAATCATGACAGGATCCAGAGTCAATTCATGGGCTTCGTCGATCGCGGGAGACGTGCCACCACCTTTGCAAATACCACAACCGTCACGAGAGGTGCACAAATATCCAAATGCACATGATCAGGTTAATGTATCTATACCACCATTTAATGGCCGTTTTAAACCTGCTTTATATATTGAATGGGAGTTCGACATAAAAAATATATTTGCTTCCCATAATTTCGATGAACATAAAAAGGTTAAGGTTGCGGTTGGTTCTTTCACTGGTTATGCTTTGGTTTGGTGGAGTGAATATTGTCGGTTACACCCTGATTATATACCTACTACTTGGGATGATTTGAAACTTGCCATGTGATAGAGGCAAAGGTGTCCCGTCTTTCGATGAGATGGTGGATTTCGTTTTGGTGGAAGTCGACTTTGACGATCCGACTACGAACGTGTGAGGACGTCGCGCCTTAGCAATCGCTAAACCAACTCCGAGAGGTTATTGACCACGCCGGAGCACGATCAACCTGACCACGAGGGTCTGTTTCCTGCGAGCAAACGAAGAACAAGCAAGAAACTAAGATTGCAATCTGGATATTGCGAATATAAGATGAAAGCTTTATTGATCAAGGTGGGGTTCTGTGACGCCTTTGTCTGGTCGTTGAACACAAACGAAGTACGCGAAGTTGCAGCTATGGCGAACTTTTAATCTAAACAAAACCCAAGCAAAAGCTACTAGATGGATCTACTTATATAGGAGCAAGGGGTGGCGGCCAAGGAGGTGGGAGGACGTCCCAAGGCAGCCTAAAACTAAATCTAGGTCGTACAAGGCCAATGGGCCCAAGTGGAGGTGATGTAACACCTTTGGACTTGTAGTTTGACTCGGATTCTGCTGCAGCATCAGATTGTTTCGTCCACAACTCAACGCTCCGGACGAATTTGAAGGTGATTCCAATTGGGTTGGAAAGTGCACGAAATCTAGTTTTCAACAAAAAAAGAATCACCCAATTCGGAGTCCGTATGAAAAACTTGTGTGCGTTTTGAGTCAGGTATGTCTGTGCAGTCCGAATCTGAATCCAGAACGTGAGAGACTTGGACTCTATCTTCTCTTGGGCCAAAAGTGACGTGAGAGAACTTTTTGGACAGCAAATAAACATCTCTTTCTTACTTATCTTCATATGTGGATTGTACAAATGTCCCATACACCTGCAATTAGACAAAACACAAAAGTGTGTGAAGTATTTTTGTTCTGGATAACATAAATAGATTATTGAATAGTTTGCACTAGAAATCACCTGACAAATATGCATATATGCAATATTTTTGGTCATATCCAAGGTAGTCATGTCCTCATCATCCTCCCCTTCTTGAAAATAAAGCCGTCCTCGGCGTTGCTTAATCTGAAATGTGGCTAACAAAAGAGACAAGGTGTACATGTTGTATATGTATATGTCATCCATTTTTACTTCCCTTGATTTTTGCATATATGACACATGAATAGATGAGTAACTTGCATAGTTCATAAAATCTAAAGCCAAAAAATTTGCACAAGAAGTAGAAGGCATGAAAATATTGCAACTCAGTTTGCACATATAAGTGAAGCTCTTATTCATTTCAAAAGATTGACAATGTTCATCATTAAACCATCCCAACATTGGTGAATAAACCTTACTTGCATCAAATTTACATGCTACAACATGCTTAAATAAGCAAACATGCAATAAGTCATTTAACACAGAATCATCACCAAGATTAGAGGTCATATCAAAATGATTAAACATTGGTTCTTTTGCATCAATAGTTAATTCAATGGGTGCACTCAAAATTGTTGGTATTTCAGTTGTTTGATCACATGGCAAAGTCAAATTATCAACGTAGTCCTCTAAAATAGGTGGTGTGATCAAAGTAGTGGGTAGCTCATCAGATGGTGCATTCAAATTGACAAGGCATTCATCATTCTCATGTAGAGATGGAAGATCAGTACCTTTGTCATTACCTCTTATGATCAACTCAGATGATGTAGCCACTCTCGGGTGCGATGTGTCACATGGTGGAGGTGATGTAGTCCTGACAACAACGGATGTGGTTGTCATAGTATGCCTAGTAGTTGAAGGAACAATCATATCAACTCTTGGAATGTGCACCGTGCGCTTGTTCTCCTCGTGGCCAACACGTCGTTTTATTTCCTGTTCAGCTTTGCAAGCAAGATGAAACAAATGGTCCATAGGATAACACTCTTCATGAATTAGTATCTCTTGAATATCACGGTTTAATCCTCCCCAAAATCTATCCATAAAATCATCTTCACTTTCTTCTAAAGAGGAATGCAACAAGGTAGTTTGTAAATCATCATAATATTTTGTTACAGTTTCACTACCTTGCTTTAAGTGTTGCAACTTCTTAATCATGTCACGAGTATAATAAGCAGGGACGAAAGTATGTCGCATGGCAAGTTTCAAATCATCCCAAGTAGTAGGTATATAATCAGGGTGTAACCGACAATATTCACTCCACCAAACCAAAGCATAACCAGTGAAAGAACCAACCGCAACCTTAACCTTTTTATGTTCATCGAAATTATGGGAAGCAAATATATTTTTTATGTCGAACTCCCATTCAATATATAAAGCAGGTTTAAAACGGCCATTAAATGGTGGTATAGATACATTAACCTGATCATGTGCATTTGGATGTTTGTGCACCTCTCGTGACGGTTGTGGTATTTGCAAAGGTGGTGGCACGTCTCCCGCGATCGACAAAGCCCATGAATTGACTGTGGATCCTGTCATGATTAGTAGAACAAGAAACAAAACCCAAAAATATTGTTCCTTCAACTACTAGGCATACTATGACAACCACATCCGTTGTTGTCAGGACTACATCACCTCCACCATGTGACACATCGCCCCCGAGAGTGGCTACATCATCTGAGTTGATCATAAGAGGTAATGACAAAGGTACTGATCTTCCATCTCTACATGAGAATGATGAATGCCTTGTCAATTTGAATGCACCATCTGATGAGCTACCCACTACTTTGATCACACCACCTATTTTAGAGGACTACGTTGATAATTTGACTTTGCCATGTGATCAAACAACTGAAATACCAACAATTTTGAGTGCACCCATTGAATTAACTATTGATGCAAAAGAACCAATGTTTAATCATTTTGATATGACCTCTAATCTTGGTGATGATTCTGTGTTGAATGACTTATTGCATGTTTGCTTATTTAAGCATGTTGTAGCATGTAAATTTGATGCAAGTAAGGTTTATTCACCAATGTTGGGATGGTTTAATGATGAACATTGTCAATGTTTTGAAATGAATAAGAGCTTCACTTATATGTGCAAACTGAGTTGCAATATTTTCATGCCTTCTACTTCTTGTGCAAATTTTTTGGCTTTAGATTTTATGAACTATGCAAGTTACTCATCTATTCATGTGTCATATATGCAAAAATCAAGGGAAGTAAAAATGGATGACATATACATATACAACATGTACACCTTGTCTCTTTTGTTAGCCACATTTCAGATTAAGCAACGCCGAGGACGGCTTTATTTTCAAGAAGGGGAGGATGATGAGGACATGACTACCTTGGATATGACCAAAAATATTGCATATATGCATATTTGTCAGGTGATTTCTAGTGCAAACTATTCAATAATCTATTTATGTTATCCAGAACAAAAATACTTCACACACTTTTGTGTTTTGTCTAATTGCAGGTGTATGGGACATTTGTACAATCCACATATGAAGATAAGGAAGAAAGAGATGTTTATTTGCTGTCCAAAAAGTTCTTTCACGTCACTTTTGGCCCAAGAGAAGATAGAGTCCAAGTCTCTCACGTTCTGGATTCAGATTCGGACTACACAGACATACCTGACTCAAAACACACACAAGTTTTTCATACGGACTTCGAATTGGGTGATTCTTCTTTTGTTGGAAACTAGATTTCGTGCACTTTCCAACCCAATTGGAATCACCTTCAAATTCGTCCGGAGCGTTGAGTTGTGGACGAAACAATCTGATGCTGCAGCAGAATCTGAGTCAAACTACAAGTCCAAAGGTGTTACATCACCTCCACTTGGGCCCATGAGCCTTGTACGACCTAGGGTTAGTTTTAGGCTGCCTTGGGACGTCCTCCCACCTCCTTGGCCGCCACCCCTTGCTCCTATATAAGTAGATCCATCTAGTAGCTTTTCCTGGAGATTTGTTTAGTTAAAAGTTAGCCATTGCAACTTCGTGTACTTCGTTTGTGTCCAACGACCAGACCAAGACCGCTTACGGATCCCCACCTTTATCAATACTTCATATATACTCGCAATATTCGGATTGCTTTTATCATATTCTTGCTTGTTCTTCGATTGCTTGCAGGAATAGACCTTCGTGGTCAGGTTGATTGTGCTCCGGCGTGGTCAATAACCTCTTGGAGTTGGTTTAGCGATTGCTAAGGCACAACGTCATGCACGTTTGTAGTCGGATCGTCAAAGTCATCTCCACCAAATCGATAGTTATCATCTCATCGAAAGATCGGGACACCTCGCCTCTATCATGAACATTAGAATCATTACCAAGAAACGAAAGTACCTGATAATTTAATTGGCGTGCGCGAGCTCTAGTAATTGGTCCCATATATGTAGCAGTAGGGGTTGTGGGTGTAATAATGGTATTGATGTCCTCATCATTCTCCCAGTCAATCTCATCGACTTGTGTTCCTGCCATAGTTAGCAGCAATAGAAACAGACAAGAATATGATCCTACAGACTACTGGGATATGGTGGTGGTGGGGTGTCACAAATCCGTCAAGCGAATCTCAAATTCTTACTAGTTCTTACCTAGCAGCAGGCGGTGATCGGCAACCGTTGTAGTCAAAACTCTCAAAGCTTGGATAGAGCGATTACTAGGGAGAGTCAAACACACGACGTAGATGTATGTGGAGCTGGGAAGGCTTATAATATGGTAGCAAAAAGGATCAGCAATAATCAATTCAGAGATGCAAAGTTGAATAAACGCTCAACGACGGTACTGTGCTGGTCCTAGGCTAGACCGTGCTAGAGACGCGAGCCTAGAACACTAAAAAAATCACGGTGCTGCACTTAAACAAGGGAAAAGCACACTCTGGAAATTTTTTCGCTCTTTTTTTTGCGCTGCTCTTTTTTTTGCAAAAAATCACTATAATGGCGAGTGTCTCAAAACTCTTCCCAGGTCAAACTGACAAGATGGGGACAAAATTTTTTAACAATTGTTTTTCGGAAATCAGGGCAGCAACGATGAAAAAGTGCAACAAAAAATCACTATGATGGCGAATGTCTCAAAACACTCCTGGGGACCTAAAAATAGGATAGGGAAAAAATATTTTCAATCGCCAAAATTTTGGCCTAAAAACTGCCCGGGGCTCTCCAGACACTTTTTTTCCGAAACCTACTCAGGCAAGGAAACACGAATCGGAAATTAGATGGATCTCGGAAACAAACCTACTACGAAAAGAACTCATATTGGTGGTGGATATATGGTGGTAGGATATGGCAGCGGGGGGTGGTATATGATAGCGGTGGTGGTATATGGATATGGAATGATGGTATATGGCAGCGTTGGTGGGATATGGCAGCGGTGGTGGTATATGGCAGCGGTGGTGGTATAAGGCAGCGTTGGTGGGATATGGCAGCGGTGGTGGTATATGGCAGCGGTGGTGGTATAAGGCAGCGTTGGTGGGATATGGCAGCGGTGGTGGTGATAGAGGCGGGGTGTCCCGATCTTTCGATGAGATGATAACTATCGATTTGGTGGAGACGACTTTGACGATCTGACTACAAACGTGCACGACGTTGCGCCTTAGCAATCTCTAAACCAACTCCGAGAGGTTATTGACCACGCCGGAGCACAATCAACCTGACCACGAAGGTCTATTCCTGCAAGCAATCGAAGAACAAGCAAGAATATGATAAAAGCAATCTGAATATTGCGAGTATATATGAAGTATTGATAAAGGTGGGGATCCGTAAGCGGTCTTGGTCTGGTCGTTGGACACAAACGAAGTACACGAAGTTGCAATGGCTAACTTTTAACTAAACAAATCTCCAGGAAAAGCTACTAGATGGATCTACTTATATAGGAGCAAGGGGTGGCGGCCAAGGAGGTGGGAGGACGTCCCAAGGCAGCCTAAAACTAAATCTAGGTCGTACAAGGCCAATGGGCCCAAGTGGAGGTGATGTAACACCTTTGGACTTGTAGTTTGACTCGGATTCTGCTGCAGCATCAGATTGTTTCGTCCACAACTCAACGCTCCGGACGAATTTGAAGGTGATTCCAATTGGGTTGGAAAGTGCACAAAATCTAGTTTCCAACAAAAAAAAGAATCACCCAATTCGGAGTCCGTATGAAAAACTTGTGTGCGTTTTGAGTCAGGTGTGTCTGTGCAGTCCGAATCTGAATCCAGAACGTGAGAGACTTGGACTCTATCTTCTCTTGGGCCAAAAGTGACGTGAGAGAACTTTTTGGAAAGCAAATAAACATCTCTTTCTTCCTTATCTTCATATGTGGATTGTACAAATGTCCCATACACCTGCAATTAGACAAAACACAAAAGTGTGTAAAGTATTTTTGTTCTGGATAACATAAATAGATTATTGAATAGTTTGCACTAGAAATCACCTGACAAATATGCATATATGCAATATTTTTGGTCATATCCAAGGTAGTCATGTCCTCATCATCCTCCCCTTCTTGAAAATAAAGCCATCCTCGGCGTTGCTTAATCTGAAATGTGGCTAACAAAAGAGACAAGGTGTACATGTTGTATATGTATATGTCATCCATTTTTACTTCCCTTGATTTTTGCATATATAACACATGAATAGATGAGTAACTTGCATAGTTCATAAAATCTAAAGCCAAAAAATTAGCACAAGAAGTAGAAGGCATGAAAATATTGCAACTCAGTTTGCACATATAAGTGAAGCACTTATTCATTTCAAAAGATTGACAATGTTCATCATTAAACCATCCCAACATTGGTGAATAAACCTTACTTGCATCAATTTACATGCTACAACATGCTTAAATAAGCAAACATGCAACAAGTCATTTAACACAGAATCATCACCAAGATTAGAGGTTATATCAAAATGATTAAACATTGGTTCTTTTGCATCAATAGTTAATTCAATGGGTGCACTTAAAATTGTTGGTATTTCAGTTGTTTGATCACATGGCAAAGTCAAATTATCAACGTAGTCCTCTAAAATAGGTGGTGTGATCAAAGTAGTGGGTAGCTCATCAGATGGTGCATTCAAATTGACAAGGCATTCATCATTCTTATGTAGAGATGGAAGATCAGTACCTTTGTCATTACCTCTTATGATCAACTCAGATGATGTAGCCACTCTCGGGGGCGATGTGTCACATGGTGGAGGTGATGTAGTCCTGACAACAACGGATGTGGTTGTCATAGTATGCCTAGTAATTGAAGGAACAATCATATCAACTCTTGGAATGTGCACCGTGCGCTAGTTCTCCTCGTGGCCAACACGTCGTTTTATTTTTTGTTCAGCTTTGCAAGCAAGATGAAACAAATGGTCCATAGGATAACACTCTTCATGAATTAGTATCTCTTGAATATCACGGTTTAATCCTCCCCAAAATCTATCCATAAAATCATCTTCACTTTCTTTTAAAGAGGAATGCAACAAGGTAGTTTGTAAATCATCATAATATTTTGTTACAGTTTCACTACCTTGTTTTAAGTGTTGCAACTTCTTAATCATGTCACGAGTATAATAAGCAGGGACGAAAGTATGTCGCATGGCAAGTTTCAAATCATCCCAAGTAGTAGGTATATAATCAGGGTGTAACCGACAATATTCACTCCACCAAACCAAAGCATAACCAGTGAAAGAACCAACCGCAACCTTAACCTTTTTATGTTCATTGAAATTATGGGAAGCAAATATATTTTTTATGTCGAACTCCCATTCAATATATAAAGCAGGTTTAAAACGGCCATTAAATGGTGGTATAGATACATTAACCTGATTATGTGCATTTGGATGTTTGTGCACCTCTCGTGACGGTTGTGGTATTTGCAAAGGTGGTGGCACGTCTCCCGCGATCGACAAAGCCCATGAATTGACTCTGGATCCTGTCATGATTAGTAGAACAAGAAACAAAACCCAAAAATAATGTTCCTATAACTACTAGGATGTGGTGGTAAAATGCTCACAGTAAAGCAAATATCAATGTCTTACAAGTTCTTACCATGCAGCAGGCGGTGATCGGCAACCAGCGGTGTCAAGTAACTCCGAATATTGAGTGAAGCGATTGCCAGGGGAGCGTACGTATACACGGTGTAGAAATATGTGGAGCTAGGTTGGCTATATATGGTAGCAAAAGATTAGCAATAATCAATTCAAAGATGCAATGTTGAATAAACGTTCAACGACGGTACTGTGCTGGTCCTAGGCTAGACCGGACTAGAGACGCGAGCCTAGAACACTAATGAGGTCACGGCGTAGCACAACTAGCATCAATGAAGGATACTAAGTAGCTCTGGACAGCAAGATATAAGTGAAGATCACAACGGCAGTAAAGATAATGATGAAAAACAACTGCCAAACAGGATATACAACAACTCTCTCTCCAACTTTCCTCTTGAAAAGTTTGAGCCAATTTTCTGATAGATTCTTTCAAAGAATGCTACTAACTCAAGTTTTCCAATGCAAAAAGAATCACTCAATTCCGAGTTGATATGAGGAGTCAAAGAATTCTAGAACTGGCCTGAAAATTTGGAACAAGCTGTGTTCACGAACTTCAGAGGGCAAAAAGACCTATTTAGAAGCCGATTTTGAGGTGTCAAATATTGAACTAGCTTATGCAACTATTTAGATGCGGCTCATCGCTAGCTTCAATTTGAGTACTCACGGAGCCAAAACGGACTTCGTATGAGGAAGATACACCTGTTTTACTGAACAGTGCGCAAAACAGATTCGAATCCGAATTCAGGTACGAGATTGATTCTAGATAGATCCGATTTTTTTTCTTCTCTCTTTTTTTTTCTCACGCTTTTTTTTCTCTATCTTTTTTTTCTCCCTCTTTCGAAGACAAACTAGATAAGATGCAGATTGGATCAGGCGAAGATGTGAATGACCTCAACTATGATTATGACAATGAACAGTGCGTAGCACGTGGTGGAAATTAATGGATGGGATGGTGGACAGCGGAAGGGATAATGATGCAGCGGCGGCGTGACTAATGTGAACAGAACTCGAAACTCTAAAGGAACTAGACGCTAAGACCAGCAACTGACACGACGATGCAACCGATAATTCAACTATGCAAGCAATGAATAGAAAATTGCAAAGGCTCAGACTGGCTTGGATAAAGGATGAACAGATCTAACTTTTTTTGTGTGGCTTTTTCTTGGACAATAGGTAAGAAAATAAATCTAATCTAGGAAAATTGGAAATTCTCACCGAGCAATCTGAAAACTGATACCACTTGATAGAGGCGAGGGTGTCCCAATCTTTCGATGAGATGATAACTATCGATTTGGTGGAGACGACTTTGACGATCCGACTACAAACGTGCACGACGTTGCGCCTTAGCAATCGCTAAACCAATCTCCTGAGGTTACTGACAATGCTGGAAGCACGGTCAGTCTGACCACGAAGGTCTATTCCTGCAAGCAATCGAAGAACGAGCAAGAATATGATAAAGCAATCTGAATATTGCGAGTATATATGAAGTATTGATAATGGTGGGGATCCGGAAGCGGTCTTGGTCTGGTCGTTGGACACAAACGAAGTACACGAAGTTGCAATGACTAACTTTTAACTAAACAAATCCCAAGGAAAAGCTACTAGATGGATCTACTTATATAGGAGCAAAGGGTGGCGGCCAAGGAGGTGGGAGGACGTCCCAAGGCAGCCTAAAACTAAATCTAGGTCGTACAAGGCCAATGGGCCCAAGTGGAGGTGATGTAACACCTTTGGACTTGTAGTTTGACTCGGATTCTGCTGCAGCATCACATTGTTTCGTCCACAACTCAACGCTCCAGACGAATTTGAAGGTGATTCCAATTGGGTTGGAAAGTGCACGAAATCTAGTTTCCAACAAAAAAAGAATCACCCAATTCGGAGTCCGTATGAGAAACTTGTGTGCGTTTTGAGTCAGGTGTGTCTGTGCAGTCCGAATCTGAATCCAGAACGTGAGAGACTTGGAGTCTATCTTCTCTTGAGCCAAAAGTGACGTGAGAGAACTTTTTGGACAGCAAATAAACATCTCTTTCTTCCTTATCTTCATATGTGGATTGTACAAATGTCCCATACACCTGCAATTAGACAAAACACAAAAGTGTGTGAAGTATTTTTGTTCTGGATAACATAAATAGATTATTGAATAGTTTGCACTAGAAATCACCTGACAAATATGCATATATGCAATATTTTTGGTCATATCCAAGGTAGTCATGTCCTCATCAAAGGCACGTCCTCGAATGAAAATAATGCCTCTTTGCACACAAAAGCATAGCAAACAGATTTGCTGAAATCTAGCTCATCAATATCAGATTTGGTGGCAAATAAACATGCACTTTTCAATTTAATTTCAGAAGCAACACTAGATGGTTTATTATTAGGCTTCATTTGCTGCTCAAATTCTTCTGCCACAATCTGATTTTCACTCTTATTCGTCTCCTATTTTTCTTTATTAGGTCTATTAATATCATCTTTCAAAATGGAATCAGGAGTCATAGGAAGCAACGTAATATTTTTATCCTTATGAACAAGAGTGATAGAGGCAAAGGTGTCCCGTCTTTCGATGAGATGGTGGATTTCGCTTTGGTGGAAGTCGACTTTGACGATCCGACTACGAACGTGCGAGGACGTCGCGCCTTAGCAATCGCTAAACCAACTCCGAGAGGTAATTGACCACGCCGGAGCACGATCAACCTGACCACGAGGGTCTGTTTCCTGCGAGCAAACGAAGAACAAGCAAGAAACTGAGCTTGCAATCTGGATATTGCGAATATAAGATGAAAGCTTTATTGATCAAGGTGGGGTTCTGTGACGCCTTTGTCTGGTCGTTGAACACAAACGAAGTACGCGAAGTTGCAGCTATGGCGAACTTTTAATCTAAACAAAACCCAAAGTCTAAACGCTGCCCTAAGGGTTGTATATATGGAGGAAGAGAGGGGGAATTTCGTGGCCCTTGGTGGAGGGGTGCGAAATCAACCCTATCTCTTGTTTCCCCACACATACGGACTCTAAAAATAGCCTATACTTCTGTATTTTGAAATTACATGGGCCTGGCCCAATAAAAAGGTGACGCAGCACCTATAATAGCCTCGGGACGAAATTTATGAAGTGGCATCTTGTATATTTCTTCCAAGGCTTCATGCACCCATTATGGTGGCTTCAAAGTCCTGAAATCATCACTTGTAACTCCGTTCTTGTTCCCCTTGCGCATGGCATCATCTCCATGCTTGTTCTTGCTCCAATGTTCATCCTTCTCCAAGCTAGGCCCTTCATTTGTAAGCAAAACAAATGTATCCAATTTAGGCAGCATCATATTCTCATGAACATTAGAATCATTACCAAGAAACGAAAGTACCTGATAATTTAATTGGCGTGCGCGAGCTCTAGTAATTGGTCCCGTATATGTAGCAGTAGGGGCTGTGGGTGTAACAATGGTATTGATGTCCTCATCATCCTCCCCTTGTTGAAATGAAGTCGTCCTCGACGGAAACTCATCTTCCTCACCCAAATAAGGCTTCAAATCTGCAATGTTAAAAGTGGGACTAACCCCAAAATCTGCAGGCAGCTCAAGTTTATATGCTGATGAGGACATCAATACAATTGTTTGATGAGGACATGACTACCTTGGATATGACCAAAAATATTACAAATATGCATATTTGTCAGGTGATTTCTAGTGCAAACTACTCAATAATCTATTTATGTTATCCAGAACAAAAATACTTCACACACTTTTGTGTTTTGTCTAATTGCAGGTGTATGGGACATTTGTACAATCCACATATGAAGATAAGGAAGAAAGAGATGTTTATTTGCTGTCCAAAAAGTTCTCTCACGTCACTTTTGGCCCAAGAGAAGATAGAGTTCAAGTCTCTCACGTTCTGGATTCAGATTCGGACTGCACAGACATACCTGACTCAAAACGCACACAAGTTTTTCATACGGACTCCGAATTGGGTGATTCTTTTTTTGTTGGAAACTAGATTTCGTGCACTTTCCAACCCAATTGGAATCACCTTCAAATTCGTCCGGAGCGTTGAGTTGTGGACGAAACAATCTGATGCTGCAGCAGAATCCGAGTCAAACAACAAGTCCAAAGGTGTTGCATCACCTCCACTTGGGCCCATTGGCCTTGTACGACCTAGGGTTCGTTTTAGGCTGCCTTGGGACGTCCTCCCACCTCCTAGGCCGTCACCCCTTGCTCCTATATAAGTAGATCCATCTAGTAGCTTTTCCCTTGGGATTTGTTTAGTTAAAAGTTAGCCATTGCAACTTCGTGTACTTTGTTTGTGTCCAACGACCAGACCAAGACCGCTTACGGATCCCCACCTTTATCAATACTTCATCTATATTCGCAATATTCAGATTGCTTTATCATATTCTTGCTTGTTCTTCGATTGCTTGCAGGAATAGACCTTCGTGGTCAGGTTGATTGTGCTTCGGCGTGGTCAATAACCTCTCGGAGTTGGTTTAGCGATTGCTAAGGCGCAACGTCGTGCACGTTTGTAGTCGGATCGTCAAAGTCATCTTCACCAAATTGATAGTTATCATCTCATCGAAAGATCGGGACACCCCGCGTCTATCAAGTGGTATCAGTTTTCAGGTTGCTCGGTGAGAATTTCCAGTTTTTCCAAGATTAGATTTATTTTCTTACCTATTGTCCAAGAAAAAGCCACAAAACAAAAGTTAGATCTATTCATCCTTTGTCCTAGCCAGACTGAGCCTTTGCAATTTTCTTTTCATTGTTTGTATTATTGAATTATCGGTTGCATCGCCGTGTCGAGTTGCTAGTCTTAGTGTCTAGTTCCTTTAGAGTTTCGAGTTCTGTTCACATTAGTCACGCAGCCTCTGCATCATTATCCCATCCGCTGTCCACCATCCCATCCACCAATTTTTCCACCACGTGCTACGCACTGTTTATTGTCATAATCATAGTTGAGGTCACTCACATCTTCGCCAGATCGAATCTGCATCTTATCTAGTTTGTCTTGGAAAGAGGGAGAAAAAGAAGATAAAAAAAAGAGAGAAAAAAGGAAAGAAAAAAAAAAGAAAAAGAGGGAGAAGAAAAAGAAAAAAAGCGTGAGAAAAAAAAGAGAGAAGAAAAAAAATTGGATCTATCTAGAATCAATCTCGTACCTGAATTCGGATTGGAATGTGTTTTGCGCACTGTTCAGTAAAACAGGTGTATCTTCCTCATACGAAGTCCGTTTTGGCTCCGTGAGTACTCAAATTGAAGATAGTGACGAGCCGCATCTAAATAGTTGAAGAAGCAAGTTCAATATTTGACACCTGAAAATCGGCTTCTAAATAGGTCTTTTTACCCTCCGAAAGTACACGAAGTTGCAATGGCTAACTTTTAACTAAACAAATCCCAAGGGAAAAGCTACTAGATGGATCTACTTATATAGGAGCAAGGGGTGAAGGCCTAGGATGTGGGAGGACGTCCCAAGGCAGCCTAAAACGAACCCTAGGTCGTACAAGGCCAATGGGCCCAAGTGAAGGTGATGCAACACCTTTGGACTTGTTGTTTGACTCGGATTCTGCTGCAGCATCAGATTGTTTCGTCCACAACTCAACGCTCCGGACGAATTTGAAGGTGATTCCAATTAGGTTGGAAAGTGCACGAAATCTAGTTTCCAACAAAAAAAGAATCACCCAATTCGGAGTCCGTATGAAAAACTTGTGTGCGTTTTGAGTCAGGTATGTCTGTGCAGTCCGAATCTGAATCCAGAACGTGAGAGACTTGGACTCTATCTTCTCTTGGGCCAAAAGTGACGTGAGAGAACTTTTTGGACAGCAAATAAACATCTCTTTCTTCCTTATCTTCATATGTGGATTGTACAAATGTCCCATACACCTGCAATTAGACAAAACACAAAAGTGTGTGAAGTATTTTTGTTCTGGATAACATAAATAGATTATTGAATAGTTTGCACTAGAAATCACCTGACAAATATGCATATATGTAATATTTTTGGTCATATCCAAGGTAGTCATGTCCTCATCATCCTCCCCTTCTTGAAAATAAAGCCGTCCTCGGCGTTGCTTAATATGAAATGTGGCTAACAAAAGAGACAAGGTGTACATGTTGTATATGTATATGTCATCCATTTTTACTTCCCTTGATTTTTGCATATATGACACATGAATAGATGAGTAACTTGCATAGTTCATAAAATCTAAAGCCAAAAAATTAGCACAAGAAGTAGAAGGCATGAAAATATTGCAACTCAGTTTGCACATATAAGTGAAGCTCTTATTCATTTCAAAAGATTGACAATGTTCATCATTAAACCATCCCAACATTGGTGAATAAACCTTACTTGCATCAAATTTACATGCTACAACATGCTTAAATAAGCAAACATGCAATAAGTCATTTAACACAGAATCATCACCAAGATTAGAGGTCATATCAAAATGATTAAACATTGGTTCTTTTGCATCAATAGTTAATTCAATGGGTGCATTCAAAATTGTTGGTATTTCAGTTGTTTGATCACATGGCAAAGTCAAATTATCAACATAGTCCTCTAAAATAGGTGGTGTGATCAAAGTAGTGGGTAGCTCATCAGATGGTGCATTCAAATTGACAAGGCATTCATCATTCTCATGTAGAGATGGAAGATCAGTACCTTTGTCATTACCTCTTATGATCAACTCAGATGATGTAGCCACTCTCGGGGGCGATGTGTCACATGCTGGAGGTGATGTAGTCCGGACAACAACGGATGTGGTTGTCATAGTATGCCTAGTAGTTGAAGGAACAATCATATCAACTCTTGGAATGTGCACCGTGCGCTTGTTCTCCTCGTGGCCAACATGTCGCTTTATTTCCTGTTCAGCTTTGCAAGCAAGATGAAACAAATGGTCCATAGGATAACACTCTTCATGAATTAGTATCTCTTGAATATCACGGTTTAATCCTCCCCAAAATCTATCCATAAAATCATCTTCACTTTCTTTTAAAGAGGAATGCAACAAGGTAGTTTGTAAATCATCATAATACTTTGTTATAGTTTCACTACCTTGTTTTAAGTGTTGCAACTTCTTAATCATGTCACGAGTATAATAAGCAGGGACGAAAGTATGTCGCATGGCAAGTTTCAAATCATCCCAAGTAGTAGGTATATAATCAGGGTGTAACCGACAATATTCACTCCACCAAACCAAAGCATAACCAGTGAAAGAACCAACCGCAACCTTAACCTTTTTATGTTCATCGAAGTTATGAGAAGCAAATATATTTTTTATGTCGAACTCCCATTCAATATATAAAGCAGGTTTAAAACGGCAATTAAATGGTGGTATAGATACATTAACCTGATCATGTGCATTTGGATGTTTGTTGATGAGGACATGACTACCTTGGATATGACCAAAAATATTGCATATATGCATATTTGTCAGGTGATTTCTAGTGCAAACTATTCAATATTCTATTTATGTTATCCAGAACAAAAATACTTCACACACTTTTGTGTTTTGTCTAATTGCAGGTGTATGGGACATTTGTACAATCCACATATGAAGATAAGGAAGAAAGAGATGTTTATTTGCTGTCCAAAAAGTTCTCTCACGTCACTTTTGGTCCAAGAGAACATAGAGTCCAAGTCTCTCACGTTCTGGATTCAGATTCGGACTGCACAGACACACCTAACTCAAAACGCACACAAGTTTTTCATACGGACTTCGAATTGGGTGATTCTTTTTTTGTTGGAAACTAGATTTCGTGCACTTTCCGACCCAATTGGAATCACCTTCAAATTCGTCTGGAGCATTGAGTTGTGGACGAAACAATCTGATGCTGCAGCAGAATCCGAGTCAAACTACAAGTCCAAAGGTGTTACATCACCTCCACTTGGGCCCATTGGCCTTGTACGACCTAGATTTAGTTTTAGGCTGCCTTGGGACGTCCTCCCACCTCCTTGGCCGCCACCCCTTGCTCCTATATAAGTAGATCCATCTAGTAGCTTTTCCTTGGGATTTGTTTAGTTAAAAGTTAGACATTGCAACTTCGTGTATTTCGTTTGTGTCCAACGACCAGACCAAGACCGCTTACGGATCCCCACCTTTATCAATACTTCATACATATTCGCAATATTCAGATTGCCTTTATCATATTCTTGCTCGTTCTTCGACTGCTTGCAGGAATAGACCTTCGTGGTCAGGTTGATCGTGCTCCGGCGTGGTCAATAACCTCAGGAGATTGGTTTAGCGATTGCTAAGGCGCAACGTCGTGCACGTTTGTAGTCGGATCGTCAAAGTCGTGTCCACCAAATCGATAGTTATCATCTCATCGAAAGATCGGGACACCTCGCCTCTATCAAGTGGTATCAGTTTTCAGGTTCCTCGGTGAGAATTTCCAGTTTTCCTAGATTAGATTTATTTTCTTACCTATTGTCCAAGAAAAAGCCACACAAAAAAAAGTTAGATCTGTTCATCCTTTATCCAAGCCAGTCTGAGCCTTTGCAATTTTCTATTCATTGCTTGCATAGTTGAATTATCGGTTGCATCGTCGTGTCAGTTGCTGGTCTTAGCGTCTAGTTCCTTTAGAGTTTCGAGTTCTGTTCACATTAGTCACGCCGCCGCTGCATCATTATTCCTTCCGCTGTCCACCATCCCATCTATTAATTTCCACCACGTGCTACGCACTGTTCATTGTCATAATCATAGTTGAGGTCATTCACATCTTCGCCTGATCCAATCTGCATCTTATCTAGTTTGTCTTGGAAAGAAAAAAAAAGATAGAAAAAAAAGAGAAAAATAGGAAAGAAAAAAAAAGAAAAAAAAGAGAGAAGAAAAAAAATTGGATCTATCTAGAATCAATCTCGTACCTGAATTCGGATTGGAATCTGTTTTGTGCACTGTTCAGTAAAACAGGTGTATCTTCCTCATACGAAGTCCGTTTTGGCTCCGTGAGTACTCAAATTGAAGATAGCGACGAGCCGCATCTAAATAGTTGCAGAAGCTAGTTCAATATTTGACACCTCAAAATCGGCTTCTAAATAGGTCTTTTTGCCCTCTGAAGTTCGTGAACACAGCTTGTTCCAATTTTTCAGGCCAGTTTTAGAATTCTTTGACTCCTCATATCAACTCGGAATAGAGTGATTCTTTTTGCATTGGAAAGCTTGAGTTAGTAGCATTCTTTGAAAGAATTTATCAGAAAATTGGCTCAAACTTTTCAAGAGGAAAGTTGGAGAGAGAGTTGTTGTATATCCTGCTTGGCAGTTGTTTTTCATCATTATCTTCACTGCCGTTGTGATCTTCACTTATATCTTGCTGTCAAGAGCTACTTAGTATCCTTCATTGATGCTAGTTGTGCTACGCCGTGACCTCATTAGTGTTCTAGGCTCGCGTCTCTAGTCCGGTCTAGCCTAGGACCAGCACAGTACCGCCGTTGAGCGTTTATTCAACATTGCATCTTTGAATTGATTATTGCCAATCTTTTGCTACCATATATAGCCAACCCAGCTCCACATATTTCTACACCGTGTATACATACGCTCCCCTGGCAATCGCTTTACTCAATATTCGGAGTTACTTGACACCGCTGGTTGCCGATCACCACCTGCTGCATGGTAAGAACTTGTAAGACATTGATATTTGCTTTACTGTGAGCGTTTTACCACCACATCCTAGTAGTTATAGGAACATTATTTTTGGGTTTTGTTTCTTGTTCTACTAATCATGACAGGATCCAGAGTCAATTCATGGGCTTTGTCGATCGCGGGAGACGTGCCACCACCTTTGCAAATACCACAACCGTCACGAGAGGTGCACAAACATCCAAATGCACATGATCAGGTTAATGTATCTATACCACCATTTAATGGCCGTTTTAAACCTGCTTTATATATTGAATGGGAGTTCGACATAAAAAATATATTTGCTTCCCATAATTTCAATGAACATAAAAAGGTTAAGGTTGTGGTTGGTTCTTTCACTGGTTATGCTTTGGTTTGGTGCAGTGAATATTGTCGGTTACACCCTGATTATATACCTACTACTTGGGATGATTTGAAACTTGCCATGCGACATACTTTCGTCCCTGCTTATTATACTCGTGACATGATTAAGAAGTTGCAACACTTAAAACAAGGTAGTGAAACTGTAACAAAATATTATGATGATTTACAAACTACCTTGTTGCATTCCTCTTTAGAAGAAAGTGAAGATGATTTTATGGATAGATTTTGGGGAGGATTAAACCGTGATATTCAAGAGATACTAATTCATGAAGAGTGTTATCCTATGGACCATTTGTTTCATCTTGGTTGCAAAGCTGAACAGGAAATAAAACGACGTGTTGGCCACGAGGAGAACAAGCGCAGGGTGCACATTCCAAGAGTTGATATGATTGTTCCTTCAACTACTAGGCATACTATGACAACCACATCCGTTGTTGTCAGGACTACATCACCTCCACCATGTGACACATCGCCCCCGAGAGTGGCTACATCATCTGAGTTGATCATAAGAGGTAATGACAAAGGTACTGATCTTCCATCTCTACATGAGAATGATGAATGCCTTGTCAATTTGAATGCACCATCTGATGAGCTACCCACTACTTTGATCACACCACCTATTTTAGAGGACTACGTTGATAATTTGACTTTGCCATGTGATCAAACAACTGAAATACCAACAATTTTGAGTGCACCCATTGAATTAACTATTGATGCAAAAGAACAAATGTTTAATCATTTTGATATGACCTCTAATCTTGGTGATGATTCTGTGTTGAATGACTTATTGCATGTTTGCTTATTTAAGCATGTTGTAGCATGTAAATTTGATGCAAGTAAGGTTTATTCACCAATGTTAGGATGGTTTAATGATGAACATTGTCAATCTTTTGAAATGAATAAGAGCTTCACTTATATGTGCAAATTGAGTTGCAATATTTTCATGCCTTCTACTTCTTGTGCTAATTTTTTGGCTTTAGATTTTATGAACTATGCAAGTTACTCATCTATTCATGTGTCATATATGCAAAAATCAAGGGAAGTAAAAATGGATGACATATACATATACAACATGTACACCTTGTCTCTTTTGTTAGCCACATTTCAGATTAAGCAACGCCGAGGACGGCTTTATTTTCAAGAAGGGGAGGATGATGAGGACATGACTACCTTGGATATGACCAAAAATATTGCATATATGCATATTTGTCAGGTGATTTCTAGTGCAAACTATTCAATAATCTATTTATGTTATCCAGAACAAAAATACTTCACACACTTTTGTGTTTTGTCTAATTGCAGGTGTATGGGACATTTGTACAATCCACATATGAAGATAAGGAAGAAAGAGAGGTTTATTTGCTGTCCAAAAAGTTCTCTCACGTCACTTTTGGCCCAAGAGAAGATAGAGTCCAAGTCTCTCACGTTCTGGATTCAGATTCGGACTGCACAGACACACCTGACTCAAAACGCACACAAGTTTTTCATACGGACTTCGAATTGGGTGATTCTTTTTTTGTTGGAAACTAGATTTCGTGCACTTTCCAACCCAATTGGAATCACCTTCAAATTCGTCTGGAGCGTTGAGTTGTGGACGAAACAATCTGATGCTGCAGCAGAATCCGAGTCAAACTACAAGTCCAAAGGTGTTACATCACCTCCACTTGGGCCCATTGGCCTTGTACGACCTAGATTTAGTTTTAGGCTGCCTTGGGACGTCCTCCCACCTCCTTGGCCGCCACCCCTTGCTTCTATATAAGTAGATCCATCTAGTAGCTTTTCCTTGGGATTTGTTTAGTTAAAAGTTAGCCATTGCAACTTCGTGTATTTCGTTTGTGTCCAACGACCAGACCAAGACCGCTTACGGATCCCCACCTTTATCAATACTTCATACATATTCGCAATATTCAGATTGCCTTTGTCATATTCTTGCTCGTTCTTCGACTGCTTGCAGGAATAGACCTTCGTGGTCAGGTTGATCGTGCTCCAGCGTGGTCAATAACCTCAGGAGATTGGTTTAGCGATTGCTAAGGCGCAACGTCATGCAAGTTTGTAGTCGGATCGTCAAAGTCGTCTCCACCAAATCGATAGTTATCATCTCATCGAAAGATCGGGACACCTCGCCTCTATCATTTGTGCACCTCTCGTGACGGTTGTGGTATTTGCAAAGGTGGTGGCACGTCTCCCGCGATCGACAAAGCCCATGAATTGACTCTGGATCCTGTCATGATTAGTAGAACAAGAAACAGAACCCAAAAATAATGTTCCTATAACTACTAGGATGTGGTGGTAAAACGCTCACAGTAAAGCAAATATCAATGTCTTACAAGTTCTTACCATGCAGCAGGCGGTGATCGGCAACCAGCGGTGTCAAGTAACTCCGAATATTGAGTAAAGCGATTGCCAGGGGAGCGTACGTATACACAGTGTAGAAATATGTGGAGCTGGGTTGGCTATATATGGTAGCAAAAGATTAGCAATAATCAATTCAAAGATGCAATGTTGAATAAACGCTCAACGACGGTACTGTGCTGGTCCTAGGCTAGACCGGACTAGAGACGCGAGCCTAGAACACTAATAAGGTCACGGCGTAGCACAACTAGCATCAATGAAGGATACTAAGTAGCTCTTGACAGCAAGATATAAGTGAAGATCACAACGGCAGTGAAGATAATGATGAAAAACAACTGCCAAGCAGGATATACAACAACTCTCTCTCCAACTTTCCTCTTGAAAAGTTTGAGACAATTTTCTGATAAATTCTTTCAAAGAATGCTACTAACTCAAGCTTTCCAATGCAAAAAGAATCACTCAATCCCGAGTTGATATGAGGAGTCAAAGAATTCTAGAACTGGCCTGAAAAATTGGAACAGGCTGTGTCCAACGACCAGACCAAGACCGCTTACGGATCCCCACCATTATCAATACCTCATATATATTTGCAATATTCAGATTGCTTTATCATATTCTTGCTCGTTCTTCGATTGCTTGCAGGAATAGACCTTCGTGGTCAGGCTGACCGTGCTTCCGGCATCGTCAGTAACCTCAGGAGATTGGTTTAGCGATTGCTAAGGCGCAACGTCGTGCACGTTTGTAGTCAGATCATCAAAGTCGTCTCCACCAAATCGATAGTAATCATCTCATCGAAAGATTGGGACACCCTCACCTCTATCATTGTTACACCCACAGCCCCTGCTGCTATACATACTGGACCAATTACTAGAGCTCGTGCACGCCAACTAAATTACCAGGTACTTTCGTTTCTTGGTAATGATTCTAATGTTCATGAGAATATGATGCTGCCTAAATTGGATACATTTGTTTTGATTACAAATGAAGGGCCTAGCTTGGAGAAGGATGAACATTGGAGCAAGAACAAGCACGGAGATGATGGCATGCGCAAGGGGAACAAGAACGGAGTTACAAGTGACGATTTCAGGACTTTGAAGCCACCATAATGGGTGCATGAAGCCTTGGACGAAATATACAAGATGCCACTTCATAAATTTCGTCCCGAGGCTATTTTAGGTGCTGCGTGACCTTATTATTGGGCCAGGCCCATGTAATTTCGAAATACATAAGTATAGGCTATTTTTAGAGTCCGTATGTGTGGGGAAACAAGAGATAGGGTTGATTTCGGACCCCTCCACCATGGGCCACGAAATTCCCCCCTCTTCCTCCATATATACAGCCCTTAGGGCATCATTTAGACTTTGGGTTTTGTTTAGATTAAAAGTTCGCCATAGCTGCAACTTCGCGTACTTCGTTTGTGTTCAACGACCAGACAAAGGCGTCACAGAACCCCACCTTGATCAATAAATTTTTCATCTTATATTCGCAATCTCCAGATTGCAATTTCAGTTTCTTGCTTGTTCTTCGTTTGCTCGCAGGAAACAGACCCTCGTGGTCAGGTTGATCGTGCTCCGGCGTGGTCAATAACCTCTTGGAGTTGGTTTAGCGATTGCTAAGGCGCGACGTCCTCGCACGTTCGTAGTCGGATCGTCAAAGTCGACTGCCACCAAAGCGATATCCATCATCTCATCGAAAGACGGGACACCTTGGCCTCTATCAAGTGGTATCAGATTTCCAGGTTGCTCGGTGAGCTTTTACAGTTTTTCGTAGTTTAGATCGAGTCTGTTCTTCATACCTACAGTCCACGAAAAAGCCACAAAAAAAAATTAGGGTTAGTTCATCATATCCGAACCAATCTGAGCCTTTGCATAATCTTTTTAGGGTTTTGCTTTGTTGAATTTGCGGTTGCATCGTCGTGTCTAGTTGCTGGTCTTAGAGTCTAGTCTTTTAGAGTTTCGAGTTCTGGTCATAAGTTGTCACGCCGCCGCCGCACCATCATCATCGCCCCTGCCATCTACCACCACCGCTTATCCGCCACCGCTCCGAATCCGTATCCATATACCACCACCAATCCATGTCCATATACCACCATCGATCCATATCCATATACTACCACCGCTACCACCACCGCTGCCATATACCACCACCATATATCCACCACCAATCCGAGTTCCTTGCGTATTAGGTTTGTTTTCGTGATCCATCTAATTTCCGATTCGTGTTTCCTTGTCTGAGTAGGTTTCGGATTCCAGCAATCTTTTGCCGTCCGTAGAAGAGGTTTGTTTCCAAAAAAAAAGAGTCCGGAAACCACCCTCCGTTTAGGCCCAAAATTTTTGGAAAACGCACTTGACAAAAAAATTTCTGGCTATCCTATTTTTAGGTGTTTCTAAGCGTATTGAGACAGTCGCCGTTATAGAAAGTTTTTTTTGACCCGTTTCTAGTTTTTGGGTCCGCGCAGTCAATTTTTTTTTTTGGTCACAAAAATTTCGTGCCCATCCTGTCAGTTTGACCTGGGAAGAGTTTTGAGACACTCGCCATTATAGTGATTTTTCGCAAAAAAAAAATAGAGAGCAGCGCAAAAAAAAGAGCGAAAAAAAAATTCGAGAGTGTGCTTTTCCCTTGTTTACGTGCAGCGCCGTGATTTTGTTAGTGTTCTAGGCTCGCGTCTCTAGCACGGTCTAGCCTAGGACCAGCACAGTACCGTCGTTGAGCGTTTATTCAACTTTGCATCTCTGAATTGATTATTGCTGACCCTTTTTGCTACCATATTATAAGCCTTCCCAGCTCCACATACATCTACGTTGTGCGTTTGACTTTCCCTGGTAATCGCTCTATCCAAGCATTGAGAAGTTTTGACTACAACGGTTGCCGATCACCACCTGCTTGCTGGGTAAGAACTGGTAAAAATTTGAGGTTTGCTTGACGGGTTTGTGATACACCACCACAACTTCTTAGTAGTCTGTAGGATCATATTCTTGTGTGTTTCTATTGCTGCTAACCATGCCAGGATCACAAGCCGACGAGATTGACTGGGAGAACTTATCGAACAAGGAGCTTCATGATAAGTTTCAGCAAATGGTGACTGAACAGGTGCAAGATGTGCTGAACAATTTTGAAGAGGCCATGGAGAAGATTACTGGCCTTGAGAAGACGTTCGAAACAAAGCTCGATAACAGATTTAATGAACTGCTTGTGCGTCTTCCACCACCGGCTGCACCTGTCGCACCTCTGCAACAACAACAACTACGCCCCCTTCCGAATCAGTATGGACGAGCACAACGTGTTCCTATTGAGCCAGGACAAAATTCTGGTGCCGCTGCTACTGCTGTTGGTGCTTCTTTGGCTCCTGCTACTGCTGCTGCTGGTACCCAGGAGGATGATGATTATGTGGGAGATTATGAGGATGAGGTTGATCAAAATCCGAACTACGTGCAGCCACCAGCACCACCACCACCAGGTCGACCTCAGGTATATATTCGTAATGGTAGGCCTGCACCACCACCTCAGGTACGAGATGATGTCCATATTCCTAAACTGAAATTGAATATTCCACCATTTGAGGGTAGATATGTTCCTGATATATATCTTACTTGGGAGTTAGAAACTGAACAACGTTTTACATGTTTACAATATCCCGAGGAGAGACGGGTTGCTGCTGCTGTTTGTGCTTTCACTTGTTTTGCATGTGTCTGGTGGTCTGAACATTGTAGATTATATCCTATTCCAACTACTTGGGCTGCTTTGAAAACCGCTATGCGTACGCGTTCGGTTCCACCATATTATCAACGTGAATTGCTTCAAAAATTGCAGCGTTTAAGACAAGGAAAAAATTCTGTAGAAGAATATTATCAGGAATTACAAACTGGCATGATTCGATGTGGTATTATTGAGGAGAATGAAGCTATGCTTGCACGTTTTCTGGGTGGATTAAATAGAGAGATTCAAACCATTCTAGACTATAAGGAGTATACTAATATCACTCGTTTATTCCATCTTGCTTGTAAAGCTGAACGTGAAGTGCAGGATCGACAAGCATTGGCGCGAACTAACTTTTCTGCAGGCCGACCTTCCTCATGGACGCCGTGTGCATCTTCTACTTCAACTGCACCAGCACCTCAATCAGGTGCCTCCTACAGCCGTGATACAAGAAAACAGGAACAACCACCATTATCTGCCAAGAGCGCACCTGCCGGGCCTGCACAGAGTTCTTCTTCTTCCAGGGCATCAACAGGGCACACAAGTGATATTATTTGTCGTCGTTGTAAGGGAGGAGGTCATTATGCGAGAGAAGGCAAATCTCCGCGTGTGATGATTGCTACCGCGAATGGTGGATATGAGTCCGCTAGTGACTATGATGAGGGGACATTGGCTCTTATTACACGTGAAGAACATGGTGGAGATGATTCTGATCATGAGACGCAATACATGGCTCCTGAAGACGCTCACAGGTATGAATGTTTAGTTGCTCAACGTGTTTTGAGTGTGCAGGTCACACAAGCTGAGAAAAATCAGAGGCACAATTTGTTCCATACCAAGGGAGTTGTGAAGGAATGTTCTGTGCGCGTCATAATAGACGGAGGGAGCTGCAACAACTTGGCTAGCATGGAGATGGTGGAGAAGCTTTCTCTCACCACAAGACCACATCCACATCCTTACTACATCCAATGGTTCAACAACAGCGGCAAGGTTAAGGTAACACGTACTGTTCGTGTGCATTTTAGTATCTCTACATATGCTGATTATGTTTATTGTGATGTGGTACCTATGCAAGCATGTTCCTTATTACTTGGTAGACCATGGCAATTTGATAAAAATTTTGTACACCATGGTAGAAACAATCACTATACTCTTGTTCATAAGGATAAAAATATTACTTTGCTACCTATGACTCCTGATTCCATTTTGAAAGATGATATTAATAGAGCTAATAAAGCAAAACAGGAGACGAATAAGAGTGAAAATCAGATTGTGGCAATAGAATTTGAGCAACAAATGAAGCCTAATAATAAACCATCTAGTGTTGCTTCTGAAATTAAATTGAAAAGTGCATGTTTATTTGCCACCAAATCTGATATTGATGAGCTAGATTTCAGCAAATCTGTTTG
This sequence comes from Triticum aestivum, assembly GCF_018294505.1. Classification (NCBI taxonomy): domain Eukaryota; kingdom Viridiplantae; phylum Streptophyta; class Magnoliopsida; order Poales; family Poaceae; genus Triticum; species Triticum aestivum. Next base: position 333,646,980 of record NC_057810.1, read on the forward strand.
CTATGCTTTTGTGTGCAAAGAGGCATTATTTTCATTCGAGGACCCGCCTTCCTCTTTGCCTCCTGCTGTCACTAACATTTTGCAGGAGTTCGCTGACGTTTTTCCACAAGATGTGCCACCGGGATTACCGCCTATTCGAGGGATTGAGCATCAGATTGACTTAATTCCCGGTGCTTCGCTGCCAAACCGTGCACCATACCGTACCAATCCAGAGGAGACGAAGGAGATTATGCGTCAAGTACAAGAGCTTCTCGACAAAGGTTATATACGCGAATCCCTTAGTCCTTGTGTTGTTCCTATTATTCTAGTGCCAAAAAAGGATGGTACATCACGTATGTGTGTTGATTGTAGAGGCATTAATAATATTACTATTCGTTATCGTCATCCTATTCCTAGGCTAGATGATATGCTTGATGAATTGAGTGGCTCTACAATATTCTCCAAAGTTGATTTGCGTAGTGGATACCATCAAATTCGTATGAAATTGGGAGATGAATGGAAAACAACATTCAAAACTAAGTTTGGATTATATGAGTGGTTAGTCATGCCTTTTGGGTTAACTAATGCACCTAGTACTTTCATGAGATTAATGAATGAAGTTTTACGTGCTTTCATTGGACGATTTGTGGTAGTTTACTTTGATGACATATTGATTTATAGCAGATCTTTGGAAGAACATTTGGAACATTTACGTGCTGTTTTTATTGCTCTACGTGATGCACGTTTGTTTGGTAACCTTGGGAAGTGCACCTTTTGCACCGACCGAGTATCTTTTCTTGGCTATGTTGTTACTCCACAGGGAATTGAAGTTGATAAAGCCAAGATTGAAGCTATTGAGAGTTGGCCGCAACCCAAAACGGTCACACAAGTGAGGAGTTTTCTTGGCCTCGCTGGATTCTATAGGCGTTTTGTGAGAGATTTCAGCACCATTGCTGCACCTCTCAACGAGCTTACAAAAGAAGGATGTGCCTTTTGTTTGGGGTACCGCACAGGAAGAAGCCTTCACGGTATTGAAAGATAAGTTGACACATGCTCCTTTACTCCAACTTCCTGATTTTAATAAGACTTTTGAGCTTGAATGTGATGCTAGTGGAATTGGATTAGGAGGTGTGTTATTACAAGATGGCAAACCTGTTGCATACTTTTCTGAAAAATTGAGTGGGCCTAGTCTGAATTATTCTACTTATGATAAAGAATTATATGCTCTTGTTCGGACTTTAGAAACATGGCAACATTATTTATGGCCCAAAGAATTTGTTATACATTCTGATCATGAATCTTTGAAACATATTAAAAGTCAAGCTAAACTGAATCATAGACATGCTAAATGGGTTGAATTCATTGAGACTTTCCCTTATGTCATTAAACACAAGAAGGGAAAATAAAATGTTATTGCTGATGCTTTGTCTCGTCGCTATACTATGCTTTCACAACTTGACTTCAAAATATTTGGTTTGGAGACCATCAAAGATCAATATGTGCATGATGCTGATTTTAAAGATGTAATGCAGAATTGTAAAGAAGGAAGAATGTGGAACAAGTTCGTCGTTAACGATGGATTTGTGTTTCGTGCTAACAAGCTATGCATTCCAGCTAGCTCCGTTCGTCTTTTGTTGTTGCAGGAGGCGCATGGAGGAGGATTAATGGGACACTTTGGCGTGAAGAAGACGGAGGACGTACTTGCTACACATTTCTTTTGGCCAAAGATGAGACGGGATGTTGAGCGTTTTATTGCTCGCTGCACTACATGTCAAAAAGCTAAGTCACGACTCAATCCTCATGGTTTATATATGCCTTTGCCTGTACCTAGTGTTCCTTGGGAGGATATATCTATGGACTTTGTTTTAGGTTTACCTCGAACAAAGAAGGGGAGGGATAGCATATTTGTTGTCGTGGATAGATTCTCGAAAATGGCACACTTTATACCATGTCATAAAAGCGATGATGCTGTTAATGTTGCTGATTTGTTCTTTCGTGAAATTATTCGCTTGCATGGTGTGCCAAATACTATTGTTTCAGATCGTGATACTAAATTTCTTAGCCACTTTTGGAGATGTTTATGGGCTAAGCTGGGGACTAAACTGCTTTTTAGTACTACTTGTCACCCCCAAACTGATGGACAAACTGAAGAAGTCAATAGAACGTTGTCTACTATGCTTAGGGATGTTTTGAAGAATAATAAGAAAATGTGGGAGGAATGCTTGCCTCATATTGAATTTGCTTATAATCGTTCATTGCATTCTACTACTAAGATGTGCCCTTTTGAAGTTGTGTATGGTTTCCTACCTCGTGCACCTATTGATTTGTTGCCTCTTCCATCTTCGGAGAAGGTTAATTTTGATGCTAAACAACGTGCTGAATTGATTTTAAATATGCATGAGTTAACTAAGGAAAACAGTGAGCGTATGAATGCTAAATATAAACTTGCTGGAGAAGATGCACGTGGTGTCCATGATGAAGGTCGGCCTGCAGAAAAGTTAGTTCGCCCCAATGCTTGTCAATCCTGCACTTCACGTTCAGCTTTACAAGCAAGATGGAATAAACGAGTGATATTAGTATACTCCTTATAGTCTAGAATGGTCTGAATCTCTCTATTTAATCCACCCAGAAAACGTGCAAGCATAGCTTCATTCTCCTCAACAATACCACATCTAATCATGCCAGTTTGTAATTCCTGATAATATTCTTCTACAGAATTTTTCCCTTGTCTTAAACGCTGCAATTTTTGAAGCAATTCACGTTGATAATATGGTGGAACCCAACGCGTACGCATAGCAGTTTTCAAAGCAGCCCAAGTAGTTGGAATAGGATATAATCTACAATGTTCAGACCACCATACACATGCAAAACTAGTGAAAGCACAAACAGCAGCAGCAGCTCGTCTCTCCTCAGGATATTGTAAACATGTAAATTGTTGTTCAGTTTCTAACTCCCAAGTAAGATATATATCAGGAACATATCTACCCTCAAATGGTGGAATATTCAATTTCAGTTTAGGAATATGGACATCATCTCGTACCTGAGGTGGTGGTGCAGGCCTACCACTACGAATATATACCTGAGGTCGACCTGCTGGTGGTCATAAGTTGTCACGCCGCCGCCGCACCATCATCATCGCCCCTGCCATCTACCACCACCGCTCCGAATCCGTATCCATATACCACCACCAATCCGTGCCCATATACCACCACCGATCCATATCCATATACTACCACCGCTACCACCACCGCTGCCATATACCATCACCATATATCCACCACCAATCCGAGTTCCTTGCATATTAGGTTTGTTTTCGAGATCCATCTAGATTCCGATTCGTGTTTCCTTGCCGGAGTAGGTTTCGGAAAAAAAAAATATAGTGTCGGGTAGCCACGCTCCGTTTAGGCCCAAAATTTTTTGAAAACGCATTTTTCGAAAAATTTTCTGGCTATCCTATTTTAGGTGTTTCTGAGTGTTTTGAGACAGGTGCCATTATAGGAAGTTTTTTTGACCTGTTTCCAGTTTTTGGGTCCGGGCAGTCGAAAAAAAAAAATTTGGTCGAAAAAAGAAATTTCGTGCCCATCCTGTCAGTTTGACCTAGGAAGAGTTTTGAGACACTCGCCATTATAAAGATTTTTCGCAAAAAAAAGCAGCGCAAAAAAAAGAGCGCGCAAAAAAAAAGAGCGAAAAAAAAAATTCAGAGTGTGCTTTTCCCTTGTTTACGTGTCGCGCCGTGATTTTGTTGGTGTTCTAGGCTCGCGTCTCTAGCACAGTCTAGCCTAGGACCAGCAGAGTACCGTCGTTGAGCGTTTATTCAACTCTGCATCTCTGAATTGATTATTGCTGACCCTTTTTGCTACCATACTATAAGCCTTCCCAGCTCCACATACATCTACGTCGTGTGTTTGACTCTCCCTGGTAATCGCTCTATCCAAGCTTTGAGAGTTTTTGACTACAACGGTTGCCGATCACCGCCTGCTGCTGGGTAAGAACTGGTAAGAATTTGAGATTTGCTTGACGGATTTGTGATACACCACCACCACTTCTTAGTAGTCTGTAGGATCATATTCTTGTGTGTTTCTATTGCTGCTAACCATGCCAGGATCACAAGCCGACGAGATTGACTGGGAGAACTTATCGAACAAGGAGCTTCATGATAAGTTTCAGCAAATGATGACTGAACAGGTACAACATGTGCTGAACAATTTTGAAGAGGCCATGGAGAAGATCACTGGCCTTGAGAAGACATTCGAAACAAAGCTCGATAACAGATTTAATGAACTGCTTGCGCGTCTTCCACCACCGGCTGCACCTGTCGCACCTCTGCAACAACAACAACTACGCCCCCTTCCGAATCAGTATGGACGAGCACAGCGTGTTCCTATTGTGCCAGGACAAAATTCTGGTGCCGCTGTTACTGCTGTTGGTGCTTCTTTGGCTCCTGCTACTGCTCCTGCTGGTACCCAGGAGGATGATGAGTATGCGGGCGATTATGAGGATGAGGTTGATCAAAATCAGATCTACGAGCAGCCACCAGCACCACCACCAGCAGGTCGACCTCAGGTATATATTCGTAGTGGTAGGCCTGCACCACCACCTCAGGTACGAGATGATGTCCATATTCCTAAACTGAAATTGAATATTCCACCATTTGAGGGTAGATATGTTCCTGATATATATCTTACTTGGGAGTTAGAAACTGAACAACGATTTACATGTTTACAATATCCTGAGGAGAGACGAGTTGCTGCTGCTGTTTGTGCTTTCACTAGTTTTGCATGTGTATGGTGGTCTGAACATTGTAGATTATATCCTATTCCAACTACTTGGGCTGCTTTGAAAACTACTATGCGTACGCGTTGGGTTCTACCATATTATCAACGTGAATTGCTTCAAAAATTGCAGCGTTTAAGACAAGGGAAAAATTCTGTAGAAGAATATTATCAGGAATTACAAACTGGCATGATTAGATGTGGTATTGTTGAGGAGAATGAAGCTATGCTTGCACGTTTTCTGGGTGGATTAAATAGAGAGATTTAGACCATTCTAGACTATAAGGAGTATACTAATATCACTCGTTTATTTCATCTTGCTTGTAAAGCTGAACGTGAAGTGCAGGATCGACAAGCATTGGGGCGAACTAACTTTTCTGCAGGCCGACCTTCCTCATGGACGCCGCGTGCATCTTCTACTTCAACTGCACCAGCACCTCAATCAGGTGCCTCCTACAGCCGTGATACAAGAAAACAGGAACAACCACCATTATCTGCTAAGAGCGCACCTGCGGGGCCTGCACAGCGTTCTTCTTCTTCCATGGCATCAACAGGGCACACAAGTGATATTATTTGTCGTCGTTGTAAGGGAGGAGGTCATTATGCGAGGGAATGCAAATCTCCGCGTGTGATGATTGCTACCGCGGATGGTGGATATGAGTCCGCTAGTGACTATGATGAGGAGACATTGGCTCTTATTACACGTGAAGAACATGGTGGAGATGATTCTGATCATGAGACGCAATACATGACTCCTGAAGACGCTGACAGGTATGAATGTTTAGTTGCTCAACGTGTTTTGAGTGTGCAGGTCACACAAGCTGAGCAAAATCAGAGGCACAATTTGTTCCATACCAAGGGAGTTGTGAAGGAACGTTCTGTGCGCGTCATAATAGATGGAGGGAGCTGCAACAACTTGGCTAGCGTGGAGATGGTGGAGAAGCTTTCTCTCACCACAAGACCACATCCACATCCTTACTACATCCAATGGTTCAACAACAGCGGCAAGGTTAAGGTAACACGTACTGTTCGTGTGCATTTTAGTATCTCTACATATGCTGATTATGTTGATTGTGATGTGGTACCTATGCAAGCATGTTCCTTATTACTTGGTAGACCATGGCAATTTGATAAAAATTCTGTACACCATGGTAGAAACAATCACTATACTCTTGTTCATAAGGATAAAAATATTACTTTGCTTCCTATGACTCCTGATTCCATTTTGAAAGATGATATTAGTAGAGCTAATAAAGCACAACAGGAGAAGAATAAGAGTGAAAATCAGATTGTGGCAAAAGAATTTGAGCAACAAATGAAGCCTAATAATAAACCATCTAGTGTTGCTTCTGAAATTAAATTGAAAAGTGCATGTTTATTTGCCACCAAATCTGATATTGATGAGCTAGATTTCAGCAAATCTGTTTGCTATGCTTTTGTGTGCAAAGAGGGATTATTTTCATTCGAGGACATGCCTTCCTCTTTGCCTCCCGCTGTCACTAACATTTTGCAGGAGTTCGCTGACGTTTTTCCACAAGACGTGCCACCGGGATTACCGCCTATTCGAGGGATTGAGCATCAGATTGACTTAATTCCCGGTGCTTCACTGCCAAACCGTGCGCCATACCGTACCAATCCAGAGGAGACGAAGGAGATTATGCGTCAAGTACAAGAGCTTCTCGACAAAGGTTATATACGCGAATCCCTTAGTCCTTGTGCTGTTCCTATTATTCTAGTGCCGAAAAAGGATGGTACATCACGTATGTGTGTTGATTGTAGAGGCATTAATAATATTACTATTCGTTATCGTCATCCTATTCCTAGGCTAGATGATATGCTTGATGAATTGAGTGGCTCTACAATATTCTCCAAAGTTGATTTGCGTAGTGGCTACCATCAAATTCGTATGAAATTGGGAGATGAATGGAAAACAGCATTTAAAACTAAGTTTGGATTATATGAGTGGTTAGTCATGCCTTTTGAGTTAACTAATGCACCTAGTACTTTCATGAGATTAATGAACGAAGTTTTACGTGCTTTCATTGGACGATTTGTGGTAGTTTACTTTGATGACATATTGATTTATAGCAGATATTTGGAAGAACATTTGAAACATTTACGTGCTGTTTTTATTGCTTTACGTGATGCACATTTGTTTGGTAACCTTGGGAAGTGCACCTTTTGCACCGACCGAGTATCTTTTCTTGGCTATGTTGTTACTCCACAGGGAATTGAAGTTGATAAAGCCAAGATTGAAGCTATTGAGAGTTGGCCGCAGCCCAAAACGGTCACACAAGTGAGGAGTTTTCTTGGCCTCGCTGGATTCTATAGGCGTTTTGTGAGAGATTTCAGCACCATTGCTGCACCTCTCAATGAGCTTACAAAGAAAGATGTGCCTTTTCTTTGGGGTACTGCACAGGAAGAAGCCTTCACGGTATTGAAAGATAAGTTGACACATGCTCCTTTACTCCAACTTCCTGATTTTAATAAGACTTTTGAGCTTGAATGTGATGCTAGTGGAATTGGATTAGGAGGTGTGTTATTACAAGATGGCAAACCTGTTGCATACTTTTCTGAAAAATTGAGTGGGCCTAGTCTGACTTATTCTACTTATGATAAAGAATTATATGCTCTTGTTCGGACTTTAGAAACATGGCAACATTATTTATGGCCCAAAGAATTTGTTATACATTCTGATCATGAATCTTTGAAACATATTAAAAGTCAAGCTAAACTGAATCGTAGACATGCTAAATGGGTTGAATTCATTGAGACTTTCCCTTATGTCATTAAACACAAGAAGGGAAAAGAAAATGTTATTGCTGATGCATTGTCTCGTCGCTATACTATGCTTTCACAACTTGACTTCAAAATATTTGGTTTGGAGACCATCAAAGATCAATATGTGCATGATGCTGATTTTAAAGATGTAATGCAGAATTGTAAAGAAGGAAGAATGTGGAACAAGTTTGTTGTTAACAATGGATTTGTGTTTCGTGCTAACAAGCTATGCATTCTAGCTAGCTCCGTTCGTCTTTTGTTGTTGCAGGAGGCGCATGGAGGAGGATTAATGGGACACTTTGGCGTGAAGAAGACGGAGGACGTACTTGATAGAGGCAAAGGTGTCCCGTCTTTCGATGAGATGGTGGATTTCGCTTTGGTGGAAGTCGACTTTGACGATCCGACTACGAACGTGCGAGGACGTCGCGCCTTAGCAATCGCTAAACCAACTCCGAGAGGTTATTGACCACGCCGGAGCACGATCAACCTGACCACGAGGGTCTGTTTCCTGCGAGCAAACGAAGAACAAGCAAGAAACTGAGATTGCAATCTGGATATTGCGAATATAAGATGAAAGCTTTATTGATCAAGGTGGGGTTCTGTGACGCCTTTGTCTGGTCGTTGAACACAAACGAAGTACGCGAAGTTGCAGCTATGGCGAACTTTTAATCTAAACAAAACCCAAAGTCTAAACGATGCCCTAAGGGCTGTATATATGGAGGAAGAGGGGGGAATTTCGTGGCCCTTGGTGGAGGGGTCCGAAATCAACCCTATCTCTTGTTTCCCCACACATACGGACTCTAAAAATAGCCTATACTGATGTATTTCGAAATTACATGGGCCTGGCCCAATAATAAGGTGACGCAGCACCTAAAATAGCCTCGGTACGAAATTTATGAAGTGGCATCTTGTATATTTCGTCCAAGGCTTCATGCACCCATTATGGTGGCTTCAAAGTCCTGAAATCATCACTTGTAACTGCGTTCTTGTTCCCCTTGCGCATGCCATCATCTCCATGCTTGTTCTTGCTCCAATGTTCATCCTTCTCCAAGCTAGGCCCTTCATTTGTAAGCAAAACAAATGTATCCAATTTAGGCAGCATCATATTCTCATGAACATTAGAATCATTACCAAGAAACGAAAGTACCTGGTAATTTAGTTGGCGTGCACGAGCTCTAGTAATTGGTCCAGTATGTATAGCAGCAGGGGCTGTGGGTGTAACAATTGTATTGATGTCCTCATCATCCTCCCCTTCTTGAAATGAAGTCGTCCTCGACGGAAGTTCATCTTCCTCACCCAAATAAGGCTTCAAATCTGCAATGTTAAAAGTGGGACTAACCCCAAAATCTGCAGGCAGCTCAAGTTTATATGCATTATCATTTATTTTCTCTAACACCTTAAAGGGACCATCAGCACGTGGCATTAACTTTGATTTGCGCAAATCAGGAAATCTATCCTTACGCAAATGTAACCAAACAAGATCTCCAGGTGCAAAAACAACATGTTTTCTACCCTTATCTCCAGCAAGTTTATATTTAGCATTCATGCGATCAATGTTTTCCTTAGTTAACTCATGCATTTTTAAAATCAATTCAGCACGTTGTTTAGCATCAAAATTAACCTTCTCCGAAGATGGAAGAGGAAACAAATCAATAGGTGCACGAGGTAGGAAACCATACACAACTTCAAAAGGGCACATCTTAGTAGTAGAATGCAATGAACGATTATAAGCAAATTCAATATGAGGCAAGCATTCCTCCCACATTTTCTTATTATTCTTCAAAACAGCCCTAAGCATAGTAGACAACGTTCTATTGACTACTTCAGTTTGTCCATCAGTTTGGGGGTGACAAGTAGTACTAAAAAGCAGTTTAGTCCCCAACTTAGCCCATAAACATCTCCAAAAGTGGCTAAGAAATTTAGTATCACGATCTGAAACAATAGTATTTGGCACACCATGCAAGCGAATAATTTCACGAAAGAACAAATCAGCAACATTAACAGCATCATCGCTTTTATGACATGGTATAAAGTGTGGTATATGGATATGGATCGGTGGTGGTATATGGACACGGATTGGTGGTGGTATATGGATACGGATTCGGTGCGGTGGTGGTAGATGGCAGGGGCGATGATGATGGTGCGGCGGCGGCGTGACAACTTATGACCAGAACTCGAAACTCTAAAAGACTAGACTCTAAGACCAGCAACTAGACACGACGATGCAACCGCAAATTCAACAAAGCAAAACCCTAAAAAGATTATGCAAGGCTCAGATTGGTTCGGATATGATGAACTAACCCTAATTTTTTTTTGTGGCTTTTTCGTGGACTATAGGTATGAAGAACAGACTCGATCTAAACTACTAAAAAACTGTAAAATCTCACCGAGCAACCTGGAAATCTGATACCACTTGATAGAGGCAAAGGTGTCCCGTCTTTCGATGAGATGGTGGATTTCGCTTTGGTGGAAGTCGACTTTGACGATCCGACTACGAACGTGCGAGGACGTCGCGCCTTAGCAATCGCTAAACCAACTCCGAGAGGTTATTGACCACGCCGGAGCATGATCAACCTGACCACGAGGGTCTGTTTCCTGCGAGCAAACGAAGAACAAGCAAGAAACTGAGATTGCAATCTGGATATTGCGAATATAAGATGAAAACTTTATTGATCAAGGTGGGGTTCTGTGACGCCTTTGTCTGGTCGTTGAACACAAACGAAGTACGCGAAGTTGCAGCTATGGCGAACTTTTAATCTAAACAAAACCCAAAGTCTAAACGATGCCCTAAGGGCTGTATATATGGAGGAAGAGGGGGGAATTTCGTGGCCCTTGGTGGAGGAGTCCGAAATCAACCCTATCTCTTGTTTCCCCACACATACGGACTCTAAAAATAGCCTATACTTATGTATTTCGAAATTACATGGGCCTGGCCCAATAATAAGGTGACGCAGCACCTAAAATAGCCTCAGGACGAAATTTATGAAGTGGCATCTTGTATATTTCGTCCAAGGCTTCATGCACCCATTATGGTGGCTTCAAAGTCCTGAAATCATCACTTGTAACTCCGTTCTTGTTCCCCTTGCGCATGCCATCATCTCCATGCTTGTTCTTGCTCCAATGTTCATCCTTCTCCAAGCTAGGCCCTTCATTTGTAAGCAAAACAAATGTATCCAATTTAGGCAGCATCATATTCTCATGAATATTAGAATCATTACCAAGAAACGAAAGTACCTGGTAATTTAGTTGGCGTGCACGAGCTCTAGTAATTGGTCCAGTATGTATAGCAGCAGGGGCTGTGGGTGTAACAATTATATTGATGTCCTCATCAACATGGCTCCTGAAGACGCTGACAGGTATGAATGTTTAGTTGCTCAACGTGTTTTGAGTGTGCAGGTCACACAAGCTGAGCAAAATCAGAGGCACAATTTGTTCCATACCAAGGGAGTTGTGAAGGAACGTTCTGTGCGCGTCATAATAGACGGAGGGGGCTGCAACAACTTGGCTAGCATGGAGATGGTGGAGAAGCTTTCTCTCACCACAAGACCACATCCACATCCTTACTACATCCAATGGTTCAACAACAGCGGCAAGGTTAAGGTAACACGTACTGTTCGTGTGCATTTTAGTATCTCTACATATGCTGATTATGTTGATTGTGATGTGGTACCTATGCAAGCATGTTCCTTATTACTTGGTAGACCATGGCAATTTGATAAAAATTCTGTACACCATGGTAGAAACAATCACTATACTCTTGTTCATAAGGATAAAAATATTACTTTGCTTCCTATGACTCCTGATTCGATTTTGAAAGATGATATTAATAGAGCTAATAAAGCACAACAGGAGAAGAGTAAGAGTGAAAATCAGATTGTGGCAAAAGAATTTGAGCAACAAATGAAGCCTAATAATAAACCATCTAGTGTTGCTTCTGAAATTAAATTGAAAAGTGCATGTTTATTTGCCACCAAATCTGATATTGATGAGCTAGATTTCAGCAAATCTGTTTGCTATGCTTTTGTGTGCAAAGAAGCATTATTTTCATTCGAGGACGTGCCTTCCTCTTTGCCTCCTGCTGTCACTAACATTTTGCAGGAGTTCGCTGACGTTTTTCCACAAGACGTGCCACCGGGATTACCGCCTATTCGAGGGATTGAGCATCAGATTGACTTAATTCCCGGTGCTTCACTGCCAAACCGTGCACCATACCGTACCAATCCAGAGGAGACGAAGGAGATTATGCGTCAAGTACAAGAGCTTCTCGACAAAGGTTATATACGTCAATCCCTTAGTCCTTGTGCTGTTCCTATTATTCTAGTGCCGAAAAAGGATGGTACATCACGTATGTGTGTTGATTGTAGAGGCATTAATAATATTACTATTCGTTATCGTCATCCTATTCCTAGGCTAGATGATATGCTTGATGAATTGAGTGGCTCTACAATATTCTCCAAAGTTGATTTGCGTAGTGGCTACCATCAAATTCGTATGAAATTGGGAGATGAATGGAAAACAGCATTTAAAACTAAGTTTGGATTATATGAGTGGTTAGTCATGCCTTTTGGGTTAACTAATGCACCTAGTACTTTCATGAGATTAATGAACGAAGTTTTACGTGCTTTCATTGGACGATTTGTGGTAGTTTACTTTGATGACATACTGATTTATAGCAGATCTTTGGAAGAACATTTGAAACATTTACGTGCTGTTTTTATTGCTCTACGTGATGCACGTTTGTTTGGTAACCTTGGGAAGTGCACCTTTTGCACCGACCGAGTATCTTTTCTTGGCTATGTTGTTACTCCACAGGGAATTGAAGTTGACAAAGCCAAGATTGAAGCTATTGAGAGTTGGCCGCAGCCCAAAACGGTCACACAAGTGAGGAGTTTTCTTGGCCTCGCTGGATTCTATAGGCGTTTTGTGAGAGATTTCAGCACCATTGCTGCACCTCTCAACGAGCTTACAAAGAAGGATGTGCCTTTTGTTTGGGGTACCGCACAGGAAGAAGCCTTCACGGTATTGAAAGATAAGTTGACACATGCTCCTTTACTCCAACTTCCTGATTTTAATAAGACTTTTGAGCTTGAATGTGATGCTAGTGGAATTGGATTAGGAGGTGTGTTATTACAAGATGGCAAACCTGTTGCATACTTTTCTCCATGCTTGTTCTTGCTCCAATGTTCATCCTTCTCCAAGCTAGGCCCTTCATTTGTAAGCAAAACAAATGTATCCAATTTAGGCAGCATCATATTCTCATGAACATTAGAATCATTACCAAGAAACGAAAGTACCTGGTAATTTAGTTGGCGTGCACGAGCTCTAGTAATTGGTCCAGTATGTATAGCAGCAGGGGCTGTGGGTGTAACAATTGTATTGATGTCCTCATCATCCTCCCCTTCTTGAAATGAAGTCGTCCTCGACGGAAGTTCATCTTCGTCACCCAAATAAGGCTTCAAATCTGCAATGTTAAAAGTGGGACTAACCCCAAAATCCGAAGATGGAAGAGGCAACAAATCAATAGGTGCACGAGGTAGGAAACCATACACAACTTCAAAAGGGCACATCTTAGTAGTAGAATGCAATGAACGATTATAAGCAAATTCAATATGAGGCAAGCATTCCTCCCACATTTTCTTATTATTCTTCAAAACAGCCCTAAGCATAGTAGACAACGTTCTATTGACTACTTCAGTTTGTCCATCAGTTTGGGGGTGACAAGTAGTACTAAAAAGCAGTTTAGTCCCCAACTTAGCCCATAAACATCTCCAAAAGTGGCTAAGAAATTTAGTATCACGATCTGAAATAATAGTATTTGGCACACCATGCAAGCGAATAATTTCACGAAAGAACAAATCAGCAACATTAACAGCATCATCGCTTTTATGACATGGTATAAAGTGTGCCATTTTCGAGAATCTATCCACGACAGCAAATATGCTATCCCTCCCCTTCTTTGTTCGAGGTAAACCTAAAACAAAATCCATAGATATATCCTCCCAAGGAACACTAGGTACAGGCAAAGGCATATATAAACCATGAGGATTGAGTCGTGACTTAGCTTTTTGACATGTAGTGCATCGAGCAATAAAACGCTCAACATCCCGTCTCATCTTTGGCCAAAAGAAATGTGTAGCAAGTACGTGCTCCGTCTTCTTCACGCCAAAGTGTCCCATTAATCCTCCTCCATGCGCCTCCTGCAACAACAAAAGACGAACGGAGCTAGCTGGAATGCATAGCTTGTTAGCACGAAACACAAATCCATCGTTAACGACAAACTTGTTCCACATTCTTCCTTCTTTACAATTCTGCATTACATCTTTAAAATCAGCATCATGCACATATTGATCTTTGATGGTCTCCAAACCAAATATTTTGAAGTCAAGTTGTGAAAGCATAGTATAGCGACGAGACAATGCATCAGCAATAACATTTTCTTTTCCCTTCTTGTGTTTAATGACATAAGGGAAAGTCTCAATGAATTCAACCCATTTAGCATGTCTACGATTCAGTTTAGCTTGACTTTTAATATGTTTCAAAGATTCATGATCAGAATGTATAACAAATTCTTTGGGCCATAAATAATGTTGCCATGTTTCTAAAGTCCGAACAAGAGCATATAATTCTTTATCATAAGTAGAATAATTCAGACTAGGCCCACTCAATTTTTCAGAAAAGTATGCAACAGGTTTGCCATCTTGTAATAACACACCTCCTAATCCAATTCCACTAGCATCACATTCAAGCTCAAAAGTCTTGTTAAAATCAGGAAGTTGGAGTAAAGGTGATAGAGGCGGAGGTGTCCCGTCTTTCGATGAGATGATGGATATCGCTTTGGTGGAAGTCGACTTTGACGATCCGACTACGAACGTGCAAGGACGTCGCGCCTTAGCAATCGCTAAACCAACTCCGAGAGGTTATTGACCACGCCGGAGCACGATCAACCTGACCACGAGGGTCTGTTTCCTGCGAGCAAACGAAGAACAAGCAAGAAACTAAGATTGCAATCTGGATATTGCGAATATAAGATGAAAGCTTTATTGATCAAGGTGGGGTTCTGTGACGCCTTTGTCTGGTCGTTGAACACAAACGAAGTACGCGAAGTTGCAGCTATGGCGAACTTTTAATCTAAACAAAACCCAAAGTCTAAACGATGCCCTAAGGGCTGTATATATGGAGGAAGAGGGGGGGAATTTCGTGGCCCTTGGTGGAGGGGTCCGAAATCAACCCTATCTCTTGTTTCCCCACACATACTGACTCTAAAAATAGCCTATACTTATGTATTTCGAAATTACATGGGCCTGGCCCAATAATAAGGTGACGCAGCACCTAAAATAGCCTCGGGACGAAATTTATGAAGTGGCATCTTGTATATTTCGTCCAAGGCTTCATGCACCCATTATGGTGGCTTCAAAGTCCTGAAATCATCACTTGTAACTCCGTTCTTGTTCCCCTTGCGCATGCCATCATCTCCATGCTTGTTCTTGCTCCAATGTTCATCCTTCTCCAAGCTAGGCCCTTCATTTGTAAGCAAAACAAATGTATCCAATTTAGGCAGCATCATATTCTCATGAACATTAGAATCATTACCAAGAAACGAAAGTACCTGGTAACTTAGTTGGCGTGCACGAGCTCTAGTAATTGGTCCAGTATGTATAGCAGCAGGGGCTGTGGGTGTAACAATTGTATTGATGTCCTCATCAAAGCATAGCTTCATTCTCCTCAACAATACCACATCTAATCATGCCAGTTTGTAATTCCTGATAATATTCTTCTACAGAATTTTTCCCTTGTCTTAAACGCTGCAATTTTTGAAGCAATTCACGTTGATAATATGGTGGAACCCAACGCGTACGCATAGCAGTTTTCAAAGCAGCCCAAGTAGTTGGAATAGGATATAATCTACAATGTTCAGACCACCATACACATGCAAAACTAGTGAAAGCACAAACAGCAGCAGCAACTCGTCTCTCCTCAGGATATTGTAAACATGTAAATCGTTGTTCAGTTTCTAACTCCCAAGTAAGATATATATCAGGAACATATCTACCCTCAAATGGTGGAATATTCAATTTCAGTTTAGGAATATGGACATCATCTCGTACCTGAGGTGGTGGTGCAGGCCTACCATTACGAATATATACCTGAGGTCGACCTGCTGGTGGTGGTACAGGTGGCTGCACGTAGTGTTTATTTTGATCAACCTCATCCTCATAATCTCCCACATAATCATCCTCCTCCGCATCAGCAGCAGGAGCCACAGAAGTATCAACAGCAGCACCAACAGTTTGGCCAAACGCAAGAGGAACACGGCTTGCTCGGCGGAGGTCTGCTTCGCGACGTGGAGGTAGTCGTTGTTGTTGTTGTTGGAGAGATGCGTTAGGTGCAGCGGGTGGTGGTGGTGGAAGACGCGCGAGCAATTCATTAAACTTGTTATCGAGCTTTGTTTCGAACGTCTTCTCAAGGCCAGTGATCTTCTCCATGGCCTCTTCAAAATTGTTCAGCACATCTTGCACCTGTTCAGTCATCATTTGCTGAAACTTATCATGAAGCTCCTTGTTCGATAAATTCTCCCAGTCAATCTCGTCGGCTTGTGATCCTGGCATGGTTAGCAGCAATAGAAACACACAAGAATATGATCCTACAGACTACGAACAAGTGGTGGTGGTGGGTGTCACAACTCCGTCAAGCAAATCTCAAATTCTTACCAGTTCTTACCCAGCAGCAGGCGGTGATCGGCAACCGTTGTAGTCAAAAACTCTCAAAGCTTGGATAGAGCGATTACCAGGGAGAGTCAAACGCACGACGTAGATGTATGTGGAGCTGGGAAGGCTTATAATATGGTAGCAAAAAGGGTCAGCAATAATCAATTCAGAGATGCAAAGTTGAATAAACGCTCAACGACGGTACTATGCTGGTCCTAGGCTAGACTGTGCTAGAGACGCGAGCCTAGAACACTAACAAAATCACGGCGCGGCACGTAAACAAGGGAAAAGCACACTC